>NC_086452.1:72196489-72496489 GCF_028390025.1 Pseudophryne corroboree
TGGTGTGTGTGTGTGTTCGGGGGACAGGGCTATCCCGGGCTCCTGGTGTGTGTGTGTGTGTGTGCGTGTGTGCGGGGGACAGGGCTATCCCGGGCTCCCGGTGTGTGTGTGCGGGGGACAGGGCTATCCCGGGCTCCCGGTGTGTGTGTGCGGGGGACAGGGCTATCCCGGGCTCCTGGTGTGCGGGGGACAGGGCTATCCCGGGCTCCTGGTGTGTGTGTGCGGGGGACATGGCTATCCCGGGCTCCTGGTGTGTGTGTGCGGGGTACAGGGCTATCCAGGGCTCCTGGTGTGTGTGTGTGTGTGTGTGTGTGTGTGTGTGTGTGGGGGACAGGGCTATCCAGGGCTCCTGGTGTGTGTTATTGTGCGCGCGGGGGACAGGGCTATCCAGGGCTCTTGGTGTGTGTGCGGGCGGGGGACAGGGCTATCCCGGGCTCCTGGTGTGTGTGCGCGGGGGACAGGGCTATCCCGGGCTGCTGGTGTGTGCGCGCGCGGGGGACAGAGCTATCCCGGGCTCCTGGTGTGTGTGTGTGTGTGTGTGTGTGTGTGTGCGTGCGCGGGGGACAGGGCTATCCCGGGCTCCTGGTGTGTGCGGGGGACAGGGCTATCCCGGGCTCCTGGTGTGTGTGTGTGTGTGTGTGTGTGTGCGGGGGACAGGGCTATCTCGCGCTCCTGGTGTGTGTGTGTGTGTGTGTGTGTGTGTGTGTGTGTGGGGGGGGGGGGGGGGGGGACAGGGCTATCCAGGGCTCCGTGTGTGTGTGCTGGGGACAGGGCTATCCAGGGCTCCTGGTGTGTGGGGGACAGGGCTGTTCCGGGTTCCTGGTGAGTGTGTGCGCGGGGGAGAGGGCTATCCCGGGCTCCTGGTATGTGTGTGCGGGGGAGAGGGCTATCCCGGGCTCCTGGTATGTGTGTGCAGGAGACAGGACTATTCTGGGCTCCTGGCATGCGCGCAGGGGTGACAGGGCTGTCCTGGGCTCCTGGTGTGTGTGCGCGGGGGACAGGGCTATCCCGGGCTGCTGGTGTGTGTGTGTGTGTGTGTGCGCGGGGGACAGGGCTATCCCGGGCTGCTGGTGTGTGTGTGTGCGCGCGGGGGACAGAGCTATCCCGGGCTCCTGGTGTGTGTGTGTGTGTGCGCGGGGGACAGGGCTATCCCGGGCTCCTGGTGTGTGCGGGGGACAGGGCTATCCCGGGCTCCTGTGTGTGTGAGTGCGGGGGACAGGGCTATCCCGGGCTCCTGGTGTGTGTGTGCGGGGGACAGGGCTATCCCGGGCTCCTGGTGTGTGTGTGTGGGGGACAGGGCTATCCCGGGCTCCTGGTGTGTGTGTGTGCGCGGGGGACAGGGCTATCCTGGGCTCCTGGTGTGTGTGTGTGTTCGGGGGACAGGGCTATCCCGGGCTCCTGGTGTGTGTGTGTGTGCGGGGGACAGGGCTATCCCGGGCTCCCGGTGTGTGTGTGTGCGGGGGACAGGGCTATCCCGGGCTCCCGGTGTGTGTGTGCGGGGGACAGGGCTATCCCGGGCTCCCGGTGTGTGTGTGCGGGGGACAGGGCTATCCCGGGCTCCCGGTGTGTGTGTGCGGGGGACAGGGCTATCCCGGGCTCCCGGTGTGTGTGTGCGGGGGACAGGGCTATCCCGGGCTCCCGGTGTGTGTGTGCGGGGGACAGGGCTATCCCGGGCTCCTGGTGTGTGTGTGCGGGGGACAGGGCTATCCCGGGCTCCTGGTGTGTGTGTGCGGGGGACAGGGCTATCCCGGGCTCCTGGTGTGTGTGTGCGGGGGACAGGGCTATCCCGGGCTCCTGGTGTGCGGGGGACAGGGCTATCCCGGGCTCCTGGTGTGTGTGTGCGGGGGACAGGGCTATCCCGGGCTCCTGGTGTGTGTGTGCGGGGTACAGGGCTATCCAGGGCTCCTGGTGTGTGTTATTGTGCGCGCGGGGGACAGGGCTATCCAGGGCTCTTGGTGTGTGTGTGGGCGGGGGACAGGGCTATCCCGGGCTCCTGGTGTGTGTGCGCGGGGGACAGGGCTATCCCGGGCTGCTGGTGTGTGCGCGCGCGGGGGACAGAGCTATCCCGGGCTCCTGGTGTGTGTGTGTGTGTGCGCGGGGGACAGGGCTATCCCGGGCTCCTGTGTGTGTGAGTGCGGGGGACAGGGCTATCCCGGGCTCCTGGTGTGTGTGTGCGGGGGACAGGGCTATCCCGGGCTCCTGGTGTGTGTGTGTGTGTGTGTGTGTGTGTGCGCGCGGGGGACAGGGCTATCCCGGGCTCCTGGTGTGTGTGTGTGCGGGGGGGACAGGGCTATCCCGGGCTCCTGGTGTGTGTGTGTGTGCGGGGTACAGGGCTATCCCGGGCTCCTGGTGTGTGTGTGTGTGCGCGGAGGACAGGGCTATCCCGGGCTCCTGGTGTGTATGCGGGGGACAGGGCTATCCAGGGCTCCTGGTGTGTGTGGGGGACAGGGCTATCCCGGGCTCCTGGTGTGTGTGTGTGCGCGGGGGACAGGGCTATCCTGGGCTCCTGGTGTGTGTGTGTTCGGGGGACAGGGCTATCCCGGGCTCCTGGTGTGTGTGTGTGTGTGTGCGGGGGACAGGGCTATCCCGGGCTCCTGGTGTGTGTGTGTGTGTGTGTGTGGGACAGGGCTATCCAGGGCTCCGTGTGTGTGTGCTGGGGACAGGGCTATCCAGGGCTCCTGGTGTGTGGGCGTGGGGGACAGGGCTGTTCCGGGTTCCTGGTGAGTGTGTGCGCGGGGGAGAGGGCTATCCCGGGCTCCTGGTATGTGTGTGCGGGGGAGAGGGCTATCCCGGGCTCCTGGTATGTGTGTGCGGGGGAGAGGGCTATCCCGGGCTCCTGGTATGTGTGTGCAGGAGACAGGACTATTCTGGGCTCCTGGCATGCGCGCAGGGGGTGACAGGGCTGTCCCGGGCTCCTGGCGTGTGTGCGCGGGGGACAGGGCTATCCCGGGCTCCTGGCGTGTGTGTGCGCGGGGGACAGGGCTATCCCGGGCTGCTGGTGTGTGTGTGTGTGCGCGCGGGGGACAGAGCTATCCCGGGCTCCTGGTGTGTGTGTGTGTGTGTGTGTGTGTGTGTGTGTGTGCGTGCGGGGGACAGGGCTATCCCGGGCTCCTGGTGTGTGCGGGGGACAGGGCTATCCCGGGCTCCTGTGTGTGTGTGTGTGTGTGTGTGTGTGTGTGTGTGTGTGTGTGTGCGTGCGTGCGGGGGACAGGGCTATCCAGGGCTCCTGGTGTGTGTGTGTGCGGGGGACAGGGCTATCTCGGGGTCCTGGTGTGTGTGTGTGTGTGTGTGTGTGTGTGTGTGTGTGTGGGACAGGGCTATCCAGGGCTCCGTGTGTGTGTGCTGGGGACAGGGCTATCCAGGGCTCCTGGTGTGTGGGGGACAGGGCTGTTCCGGGTTCCTGGTGAGTGTGTGCGCGGGGGAGAGGGCTATCCCGGGCTCCTGGTATGTGTGTGCGGGAGACAGGACTATTCTGGGCTCCTGGCATGCGCGCAGGGGTGACAGGGCTGTCCTGGGCTCCTGGTGTGCGGGGGACAGGGCTATACAGGGCTCCTGGTGTGTGGGGGACAGGGCTGTTCCGGGTGTGTGTGTGCGCAGGAGACTGGGCTATCCCGGGCTCCTGGTGTGTGTGTGTGCGCGCGCGGGACAGGGCTATCCTGGGCTCCTGGTGTGTGTGTGTGCGCGAGGAGGACAGGGCTATCCCGGGCTCCTGGTGTGTGTGCGTGTGTGTGCGTGAGGAGGACAGGGCTATCCCGGGCTCCTTGCTGTGTGTGCTCTAGGGACAAGTTACTGTTTGGCAGGGTTATGCCATATTGAGCTAGTAGAAGGTTTGGACATCAGTTTATTATAAAAGGGGAAGTTATTGTCAGTAATACCCCTTTCTCTATCGTCCTAGTGGATGCTGGGGTTCCTGAAAGGACCATGGGGAATAGCGGCTCTGCAGGAGACAGGGCACAAAAGTAAAGCTTTCCGATCAGGTGGTGTGCACTGGCTCCTCCCCCTATGACCCTCCTCCAAGCCAGTTAGATTTTTGTGCCCGGCCGAGAAGGGTGCAATCTAGGTGGCTCTCCTAAAGAGCTGCTTAGAAAAGTTTAGCTTAGGTTTTTTACTTTACAGTGAGTCCTGCTGGCAACAGGATCACTGCAACGAGGGACTTAGGGGAGAAGAAGTGAACTCACCTGCGTGCAGGATGGATTGGCTTCTTGGCTACTGGACATCAGCTCCAGAGGGACGATCACAGGTACAGCCTGGATGGTCACCGGAGCCTTGCCGCCGGCCCCCTTGCAGATGCTGAAGTAAGAAGAGGTCCAGAATCGGCGGCAGAAGACTCCTCAGTCTTCTAAAGGTAGCGCACAGCACTGCAGCTGTGCGCCATTTTCCTCTCAGCACACTTCACACGGCAGTCACTGAGGGTGCAGGGCGCTGGGAGGGGGGCGCCCTGGGAGGCAAATGAATACCTATTTTGGCTAAAAATACCTCACATATAGCCTCCGGAGGCTATATGGAGATATTTAACCCCTGCCAGAATCCGTTAAGAGCGGGAGACGAGGCCGCCGAAAAAGGGGCGGGGCCTATCTCCTCAGCACACAGCGCCATTTTCCCTCACAGAAAGGCTGGAGGGAAGGCTCCCAGGCTCTCCCCTGCACTGCACTACAGAAACAGGGTTAAAACAGAGAGGGGGGGCACTAATTTGGCGTTAGAAATATATAAAAAATGCTATAAGGGAAAACACTTATATAAGGTTGTCCCTATATAATTATAGCGTTTTTGGTGTGTGCTGGCAAACTCTCCCTCTGTCTCTCCAAAGGGCTAGTGGGTCCTGTCCTCTATCAGAGCATTCCCTGTGTGTGTGCTGTGTGTCGGTACGTGTGTGTCGACATGTAGGAGGACGATGTTGGTGAGGAGGCGGAGCAATTGCCTGTAATGGTGATGTCACTCTCTAGGGAGTCGACACCGGAATGGATGGCTTATTTAGGGAATTACGTGATAATGTCAACACGCTGCAAGGTCGGTTGACGACATGAGACGGCCGACAAACAATTAGTACCGGTCCAGACGTCTCAAAAACACCGTCAGGGGTTTTTAAAACGCCCGTTTACTTTAGTCGGTCGACACAGACACAGACAGGGACACTGAATCCAGTGTCGACGGTGAATAAACAAACGTATTCCTTATTAGGGCCACACGTTAAAGGCAATGAAGGAGGTGTTACATATTTCTGATGCTACAAGTACCACAAAAGAGGGTATTATGTGGGATGTGAAAAAACTACCATAGTTTTTCCTGAATCAGATAAATTAAATAAAGTGTGTGATGATGCGTGGGTTCCCCCCGATAGAAAATTATGGGCGGTATACCTTTTCCCGCCAGAAGTTAGGGCGCGTTGGGAAACACCCCTTAGGGTGGATAAGGCGCTCACACGCTTATCAAAACAAGTGGCGGTACCGTCTATAGATAGGGCCGTCCTCAAGGACCAGCTGACAGGAGGCTGGAAAATATCATAAAAAGTATATACACACATACTGGTGTTATACTGCGACCAGCGATCGCCTCAGCCTGGATGTGCAGAGCTGGGGTGGCTTGGTCGGATTCCCTGACTAAAAATATTGATACCCTTGACAGGGACAGTATTTTATTGACTATAGAGCATTTAAAGGATGCATTTCTATATATGCGAGATGCACAGAGAGATATTTGCACTCTGGCATCAAGAGTAAATGCGATGTCCATAACTGCCAGAAGATGTTATGGACACGACAGTGGTCAGGTGATGCAGATTCCAAACGGCACAAAGGTGTATTGCCGTATAAAGGAAGAGGAGTTATTTGGGGTCGGTCCATCGGATCTGGTGGCCACGGCAACTGCTGGAAAATCCACCGTTTTTACCCTAAGTCACATCTCTGCGGAAAAAGACACCGTCTTTTCAGCCTCAGTCCTTTCGTCCCTATAAGATCATATCTGCCCAGGGATAGAGGAAAGGGAAGAAGACTGCAGCAGGCAGCCCATTCCCAGGAACAGAAGCGTTCCACCGCTTCTGACAAGTTCTCAGCATGGCGCTGAGACCGTACAGGACCCCTGGATCCTACAAGTAGTATCCCAGGGGTACAGATTGGAATGTCGAGACGTTTCCCCTTCGCAGGCTCCTGAAGTCTGCTTTACCAAGGTCTCCCTCCGACAAGGAGGCAGTATGGGAAAAAATTCACAAGCTGTATTCCCAGCAGGTGATAATTAAATTACCCCTCCTACTACAAGAAAAGGGGTATTATTCCACACTATATTGTGGTACTGAAGCCAGAAGGCTAGGTGAGACTTATTCTAAAAAAATTTTTGAACACTTACAAAGGTTCAAATCAAGATGGAGTCACTCAGAGCAGTGATAACGAACCAGGAAGAAGGGGACTATATAGTGTCCCGGGACATCAGGGATGCTTACCTCTATGTCCCAAATTTGCCCTTCTCACTAAGGGTACCTCAGGTTCGTGGTGCAGAACTGTCACTATCATTTTCAGACGCTGCCGTTTGGATTGTCCACGGCACCCCGGGTCTTTACCAAGGTAATGGCCGAAATGATGATTCTTCTTCGAAGAAAAGGCGTCTTAATTATCCCTTACTTGGACGATCTCCTGATAAGGGCATAGTCCAGGGAACAGTTGGAGGTCGGAGTAGCACTATCTAGGATACTGCTACAACAGCACGGGTGGATTCTAAATATTCCAAAATCGCAGCTGATCCCGACGACACGTCTGCTGTGCCTAGGGATGATTCTGGACACAGTCCAGAAAAAGGTGTTTCTCCCGGAAGAGAAAGCCAGGGAGTTATCCGAGCTAGTCAGGAACCTCCTAAAAACAGTGCATCATTGCACAAGGGTCCTGGTAAAAATGGTGGCTTCCTACGAAGCAATTCCATTCGGCAGATTTCACGCAAGAACTTTTCAGTGGGATCTGCTGGACAAATGGTCCGGATCGCATCTTCAGATGCATCAGCGGATAACCCTATATCCACGGACAAGGGTGTCTCTCCTGTGGTGGTTATAGAGTGCTCATCTTCTAGAGGGCCGCAGATTCGGCATTCAGGATTGGATGCTGGTGACCACGGAGCCCAGCCCGAGAGGCTGGGGAGCAGTCTTACAAGGAAAAAATTTCCAGGGTGTGTGATCAAGTCTGGAGACTTTTCTCCACATAAATATACTGGAGCTAAGGGTAAATTTATAATGCTCTAAGCTTAGCAAGACCTCTGCTTCAAGGTCAGCCGGTATTGATCCAGTGGGAAAAACATCACGGCAGTCGCCCACGTAAACAGACAGGGCGACACAAGAAGCAGGAGGGCAATGGCAAAAACTGCAAGGACTTTTCGCTGGGCGGAAAATCATGTGATAGCACTGTCAGCAGTGTTTCATCCCGGGAATGGAAACTGGGAAGCAGACTTCCTCAGCAGGCACGACCTCCACCCGGGAGAGTGGAAACTTCATCGGGAAGTTTTTTCCACATGATTGTAAACCGTTGGGAAATACCAAAGGTGGACATGATGGCGTCCCGTCTGAACAAAAAACGGGACAGGTATTGCGCCAGGTCAAGAGACCCTCAGGCAATAGCTGTGGACGTTCTGGTAACACCGTGGGTGTACCAGTCGGTGTATGTGTTCCCTCCTCTGCTTCTCATACCTAAGGTGCTGAGAATTATAAGACGTAGAGGAGTAAGAACTATACTCATGGCTCCGGATTGGCCAAGAAGGACTTGGTACCCGGAACTTCAAGAGATGCTTACAGAGGTCTTATGGCCTCTGCCGCTAAGAAGGGACTTGCTTCAGCAAGTACCATGTCTGTTCCAAGACTTACCGCAGCTGCGTTTTGTCGGCATGGCGGTGGAAAGCCGGATCCTAAGGGAAAAAGGCATTCCGGAAGAGGTCATTCCTACCCTGGTCAAAGCCAGAAAGGAGGTGACCGCACAACATTATTACCACATGTGGCGAAAATATGTTGCGTGGTGTGAGGCCAGGAAGGCCCCACAAAGAAATTTCAACTCGGTCGTTTCCTGCATTTCCTGCAAACAGGAGTGTCTATGGGCCTCAAATTGGGGTCCATTAAGGTTAAAATTTCGGCCCTGTCGATTTTCTTCCAGAAAGAATTGGCTTCAGTTCCTGAAGTCCAGAAGTTTGTCAAGGGAGTATTGCATATACAACCCCCTTTTGTGCCTCCAGTGACACTGTGGGATCTCAACGTAGTTCTGGGATTCCTCAAATCACATTGGTTTAAAACCAGTCAAATCTGTGGATTTGAAGCATCTCACATGAAAAGTGACCATGCTCTTGGCCCTGGCCTGGACCAGGCGAGTGTCAAATTGGTGGTTTTTTCTCAAAAAAGCCCATATCTGTTTGTCCATTCGGACAGGGCAGAGCTGCGGACTCGTCCCCAGTTCTCTCCCTAAGGTGGTGTCAGTGTTTCACCTGAACCAGCTTATTATGGTGCCTTGCACCTACTAGGGACTTGGAGGACTCCAAGTTGCTAGATGTTGTCAGGGCCCTGAAAATATGTTCCAGGACGGCTGGAGTCAGGAAAACTGACTTGCTGTTATCCTGTATGCACCCAACAAACTGGGTGCTCTTGCTTCTAAGCAGACTATTGCTAGTTGGATGTGTAATACAATTCAGCTTGCACATTCTGTGGCAGGCCTGCCACAGCCAAAATATGTAAATGCCCATTCCACAAGGAAGGTGGGCTCATCTTGGGCGGCTGCCCGAGGGGTCTCGGCTTTACAACTTTGCCGAGCAGCTACTTGGTCAGGGGCAAACACGTTTGCTAAATTCTACAAATTTGATACCCTGGCTAAGGAGGACCTGGAGTTCTCTCATTCGGTGCTGCAGAGTCATCCGCACTCTCCCGCCCGTTTGGGAGCTTTGGTATAATCCCCATGGTCCTTTCAGGAACCCCAGCATCCACTAGGACGATAGAGAAAATAAGAATTTACTTACCGATAATTCTATTTCTCGGAGTCCGTAGTGGATGCTGGGCGCCCATCCCAAGTGCGGATTATCTGCAATACTTGTACATAGTTACAAAAATCGGGTTATTATTGTTGTGAGCCATCTTTTCAGAGGCTCCGCTGTTATCATACTGTTAACTGGGTTTAGATCACAAGTTGTACGGTGTGATTGGTGTGGCTGGTATGAGTCTTACCCGGGATTCAAAATTCCTCCCTTATTGTGTACGCTCGTCCGGGCACAGTACCTAACTGGCTTGGAGGAGGGTCATAGGGGGAGGAGCCAGTGCACACCACCTGATCGGAAAGCTTTACTTTTGTGCCCTGTCTCCTGCGGAGCCGCTATTCCCCATGGTCCTTTCAGGAACCCCAGCATCCACTACGGACTCCGAGAAATAGAATTATCGGTAAGTAAATTCTTATTTTCTCTAACGTCCTAGTGGATGCTGGGGACTCCGAGAGGACCATGGGGAATAGCGGCTCCGCAGGAGACTGGGCACAAAAGTAAAAGCTTTAGGACTACCTGGTGTGCACTGGCTCCTCCCCCTATGACCCTCCTCCAAGCCTCAGTTAGATTTTTGTGCCCGAACGAGAAGGGTGCATACTAAGGGGCTCTCCTGAGCTGCTTAGAGTAAAAGTTTAAAGTAGGTTTTTTATTTTCAGTGAGACCTGCTGGCAACAGGCTCACTGCACCGAGGGACTAAGGGGAGAAGAAGCGAACTCACCTGCGTGCAGAGTGGATTGGGCTTCTTAGGCTACTGGACATTAGCTCCAGAGGGACGATCACAGGCCCAGCCATGGATGGGTCCCAGAGCCGCGCCGCCGGCCCCCTTACAGAGCCAGAAGACTGAAGAGGTCCGGAAAATCGGCGGCAGAAGACGTCCTGTCTTCAATAAGGTAGCGCACAGCACCGCAGCTGTGCGCCATTGCTCTCAGCACACTTCACACTCCGGTCACTGAGGGTGCAGGGCGCTGGGGGGGGGCGCCCTGAGACGCAATAAAAATACCTTTTTTGGCAAAAAAATACATCACATATAGCTCCTGGGCTATATGGATGCGTTTAACCCCTGCCAATTTTTCCATAAAAAAGCGGGAGAAAGGCCGCCGAGAAGGGGGCGGAGCCTATCTCCTCAGCACACTGGCGCCATTTTTTCCTCACAGCTCCGTTGGAGGAAGGCTCCCTGACTCTCCCCTGCAGTCCTGCACTACAGAAACAGGGTAAAACAAGAGAGGGGGGGCACTAATTTGGCAGATAAATATATACAGCAGCTATATCAGGGAAAAACACTTATATAAGGTTATCCCTATATATATATATAGCGCTCTGGTGTGTGCTGGCAAACTCTCCCTCTGTCTCCCCAAAGGGCTAGTGGGGTCCTGTCCTCTATCAGAGCATTCCCTGTGTGTGTGCTGTGTGTCGGTACGTTGTGTCGACATGTATGAGGAGGAAAATGGTGTGGAGGCGGAGCAATTGCCTGTGTTAGTGATGTCACCCCCTAGGGAGTCGACACCTGACTGGATGGTCTTATGGAAAGAATTACGTGATAGTGTCAGCACTTTACAAAAGACTGTTGACGACATGAGACAGCCGGCAAATCAGTTAATACCTGTACATGCGTCTCAAACACCGTCAGGGGCTATAAAACGCCCGTTACCTCAGGTCGATACAGACACTGACACGGACACTGACTCCAGTGTCGACGGTGAGGAAACAAACGTATTTTCCAGTAGGGCCACACGTTACATGATCACGGCAATGAAGGAGGTTTTGAACATTTCTGATACTACAAGTACCACAAAAAAGGGTATTATGTGGGGTGTGAAAAAACTACCCGTAGTTTTTCCTGAATCAGATGAATTAAATGAGGTGTGTGATGAAGCGTGGGTTTCCCCCGATTAAAAAACTGCTAATTTCTAAAAAATTATTGGCATTCTACCCTTTCCCGCCAGAGGTTAGGGCACGTTGGGAAACACCCCCTAGGGTAGATAAGGCGCTCACACGCTTATCAAAACAAGTGGCGTTACCGTCTCCTGATACGGCCGCCCTCAAGGAACCAGCTGATAGGAAGCTGGAAAATATCCTAAAAAGTATATACACACATACTGGTATTATACTGCGACCAGCAATCGCCTCAGCCTGGATGTGCAGTGCTGGGGTGGCTTGGTCGGATTCCCTGACTGAAAATATTGATACCCTGGACAGGGACAATATATTATTGACTATAGAGCATTTAAAGGATGCATTTCTATATATGCGTGATGCACAGAGGGATATTTGCACTCTGGCATCAAGAGTAAGTGCGATGTCCATTTCTGCCAGAAGAGGGTTATGGACGCGACAGTGGTCAGGTGATGCGGATTCCAAACGGCATATGGAAGTATTGCCGTATAAAGGGGAGGAGTTATTTGGGGTCGGTCTATCGGACCTGGTGGCCACGGCAACGGCTGGGAAATCCACCTTTTTACCCCAGGTCACCTCTCAGCAGAAAAAGATACCGTCTTTTCAGGCTCAGTCCTTTCGTCCCCATAAGGGCAAGCGGGCAAAAGGCCACTCATATCTGCCCCGGGGCAGAGGAAGGGGAAAAAGACTGCAGCAGACAGCCTCTTCCTACGAACAGAAGCCCTCTCCCGCTTCTGCCAAGTCCTCAGCATGACGCTGGGGCCTTACAAGCGGACTCAGGCACGGTGGGGGCCCGTCTCAAGAATTTCAGTGGGCTCACTCGCAAGTGGACCCCTGGATCCTGCAGGTAGTATCTCAGGGGTACAAATTGGAATTCAAGACGTCTCCCCCTCGCCGGTTCCTGAAGTCTGCTTTACCAACGTCTCCCCCCGACAGGGAGGCGGTATTGGAAGCCATTCACAAGCTGTATTCCCAGCAGGTGATAATCAAGGTACCCCTCCTACAACAGGGAAAGGGGTATTATTCCACGCTGTTTGTGGTACCGGAGCCGGACGGCTCGGTGAGACCCATTTTAAATCTGAAATCCTTGAACACTTACATAAAAAGGTTCAAGTTCAAGATGGAGTCACTCAGAGCAGTGATAGCGAACCTGGAAGAAGGGGACTATATGGTGTCTCTGGACATCAAGGATGCTTACCTCCATGTCCCAATTTGCCCTTCTCACCAAGGGTACCTCAGGTTTGTGGTACAGAACTGTCACTATCCGTTTCAGACGCTGCCGTTTGGATTGTCCACGGCACCCCGGGTCTTTACCAAGGTAATGGCCGAAATGATGATTCTTCTTCGAAGAAAAGGCGTCTTAATTATCCCTTACTTGGACGATCTCCTGATAATGGCAAGGTCCAGAGAACAGTTAGAGGTCGGAGTAGCACTATCTCAAGTAGTACTACGACAGCACGGATGGATTCTAAATATTCCAAAATCGCAGCTGATTCCGACGACACGTCTGCTGTTCCTAGGGATGATTCTGGACACAGTACAGAAAAAGGTGTTTCTCCCGGTGGAGAAAGCCAGGGAGTTATCCGACCTAGTCAGGAACCTCCTAAGACCAGGCCAAGTGTCAGTGCATCAATGCACAAGGGTCCTGGGAAAGATGGTGGCTTCTTACGAAGCGATTCCATTCGGCAGATTCCACGCAAGAACTTTTCAGTGGGATCTGCTGGACAAATGGTCCGGATCGCATCTTCAAATGCATCAGCGGATAACCCTGTCTCCAAGGACAAGGGTGTCTCTCCTGTGGTGGTTACAGAGTGCTCATCTCCTAGAGGGCCGCAGATTCGGCATTCAGGATTGGGTCCTGTTGACCACGGATGCCAGCCTGAGAGGCTGGGGAGCAGTCACACAGGGAAAAAATTTCCAGGGCTTGTGGTCAAGCATGGAAACGTCACTTCACATAAATATCCTGGAACTAAGGGCCATTTACAATGCCCTAAGTCAGGCAAGGCCTCTGCTTCAGGGTCAGCCGGTGTTGATCCAGTCGGACAACATCACGGCAGTCGCCCACGTAAACAGACAGGGCGGCACAAGAAGCAGGAGGGCAATGACGGAAGTTGCAAGGATTCTTCGCTGGGCGGAAAATCATGTGATAGCACTGTCAGCAGTGTTTATTCCGGGAGTGGACAACTGGGAAGCAGACTTCCTCAGCAGACACGATCTTCACCCGGGGGAGTGGGGACTTCACCCAGAAGTCTTCCACATGATTGTGAACCGTTGGGAAAAACCAAAGGTGGACATGATGGAGTCCCGCCTCAACAAAAAACTGGACAGATATTGCGCCAGGTCAAGGGACCCTCAGGCAATAGCTGTGGACGCTCTGGTAACACCGTGGGTGTACCAGTCAGTATATGTGTTCCCTCCTCTGCCTCTCATACCCAAGGTACTGAGAATCATAAGAAGGAGAGGTGTAAAGACTATACTCGTGGCTCCGGATTGGCCAAGAAGGACTTGGTACCCGGAAATTCAAGAGATGCTCACGGAAGACCCGTGGCCTCTACCTCTAAGAAAGGACCTGCTCCAGCAGGGACCATGTCTGTTCCAAGACTTACCGCGGCTGTGTTTGACGGCATGGCGGTTGAACGCCGGATTCTGAAGGAAAAAGGCATTCCAGATGAAGTCATCCCTACCCTGATCAAAGCCAGGAAGGATGTAACTGTGCAACATTATCACCGTATTTGGCGTAAATATGTTGCGTGGTGTGAGGCCAGGAAGGCCCCTACAGAGGAATTTCAACTGGGTCGATTCCTGCATTTCCTGCAAACAGGACTGTCTATGGGCCTCAAATTAGGGTCCATTAAGGTTCAAATTTCGTCCCTGTCAATATTCTTCCAAAAAGAACTAGCTTCAGTTCCTGAAGTTCAGACGTTTGTCAAGGGGGTACTGCATATACAGCCTCCTTTTGTGCCTCCAGGGGCACCTTGGGATCTCAATGTAGTTTTGGGATTCCTAAAATCACATTGGTTTGAACCACTCACCACTGTGGACTTAAAATATCTCACATGGAAAGTGGTAATGCTGTTAGCCCTTGCTTCAGCCAGGCGTGTATCAGAATTGGCGGCTTTATCCTATAAAAGCCCTTACCTAATTTTTCATACGGACAGGGCAGAATTGAGGACTCGTCCTCAATTTCTCCCGAAGGTGGTTTCAGCATTTCACTTAAACCAGCCTATTGTGGTGCCTGCGGCTACTAGGGACTTGGAGGATTCCAAGTTGCTGGACGTAGTCAGGGCCCTGAAAATATGTTTCCAGGACGGCTGGAGTCAGAAAATCTGACTCGCTGTTTATCCTGTATGCACCCAACAAGCTGGGTGCTCCTGCTTCTAAGCAGACGATTGCTCGTTGGATTTGTAGTACAATTCAGCTTGCACATTCTGTGGCAGGCCTGCCACAGCCAAAATCTGTAAAAGCCCATTCCACACGGAAAGTGGGCTCATCTTGGGCGGCTGCCCGAGGGGTCTCGGCTTTACAACTTTGCCGAGCAGCTACTTGGTCAGGGGCAAATACGTTTGCAAAATTCTACAAATTTGATACCCTGGCTGAGGAGGACCTGGAGTTCTCTCATTCGGTGCTGCAGAGTCATCCGCACTCTCCCGCCCATTTGGGAGCTTTGGTATAATCCCCATGGTCCTTTCGGAGTCCCCAGCATCCACTAGGACGTTAGAGAAAATAAGAATTTACTTACCGATAATTCTATTTCTCATAGTCCGTAGTGGATGCTGGGCGCCCATCCCAAGTGCGGATTGTCTGCAATACTTGTACATAGTTATTGTTACAAAAATCGGGTTATTATTGTTGAGCCATCTTTTCAGAGGCTCCTCTGTTATCATGCTGTTAACTGGGTTCAAATCACAAGTTGTACGGTGTGATTGGTGTGGCTGGTATGAGTCTTACCCGGGATTCAAAATCCTTCCTTATTGTGTACGCTCGTCCGGGCACAGTATCCTAACTGAGGCTTGGAGGAGGGTCATAGGGGGAGGAGCCAGTGCACACCAGGTAGTCCTAAAGCTTTTACTTTTGTGCCCAGTCTCCTGCGGAGCCGCTATTCCCCATGGTCCTTTCGGAGTCCCCAGCATCCACTACGGACTATGAGAAATAGAATTATCGGTAAGTAAATTCTTATTTTTACACTCGCACTCCCGGGATGCTTCCCAGGATGCATTCCCGGGACTGACCCCTTTCACACTGCACTAAGACCTGGGATCGAACCGGGACAGCCCCATTTACACTGATCCCGAGATATCCCTGCAATTTCATATGTATGTCATTAGAAATGGCCTTGGGCTCAGAAAAGATGACATCTTCTTTTCTGAGCCCAAGAAAGCTCCAATCGGGGGCCTTTTAACAGTCTCGGGATAGTGAATCCCGGGATGGGCCCTTTCACACTACACAGCTTCCCGGGACCAACCCTGGTCGAGACCTGGGTTGAAATCCCGGGATGCTCGTCCCGGGAAATTGACCCTGCACCCTTTCACACTGAGAAAAATCCCGGGATGATGCGCATTCACGTGCAAAATCCTGGGATTTTCATGCGAGTGTAAAAGGGGTATTAAACTGACAGCAGTGACTGTGGATTGCAGCTGGCCATCGTTTCTTGTGTCCACTGTGAATGTATTTTACCAATATTTGTTATAAATGAGGGGTTCAATGAAATAGGTTGTTGGCCTTTTGGTTGCCATGTTATAAATTGATTGGTGAGCTGTCGGCAGCCATGTTATGATTGGTGACCTGTCTGCTTGCGTGTTATGCATTCGTTGGTGCCTTGTTTGCCGTGTTGTATGTTGGTGGCCTGTTTGCCATGTTACGCATGTGTTGGTGGTCTGCCGGTTGCTGTGTTATGTATATACCCAATAAAACAGCACATTTCCACATCATTGTTGATCTATTTACTTAGATAACCGCAGGCAGGTTTGTTATGTCATTGTTTTTATTTATATTACTAGAGATACTTGTTTTAGTGTTTGTGCAGCTGACTCAGCGCAACACCCACTTTCTTCCTTTTTATGTTTTTTCACTATACACACACCCTATTTGGGTGAGCTGAAGCTCCGGTCAATAGTGGTGGTATTTCAGCCTAGCACACACATTGCTAACATAAGGGTGTAGTATGGTATGCCGGCGTTCGGGCTCCCGGCAGGCAGCATACCTGCGCCGGAATCTTGACTGCTGGCATACAGACAGCTGGGCGAGCGCAAATGAGCCCTTTGCGGGCTTGCTGCGGTTGCCACGCTGCTGACACGGTGGCGCCCTACGCGCGCCACGCTATATATTCTCCCTCCAGGGGGGTCGTGGACCCCCAAGAGGAAGAAAAGCTGTCGGTATGCTGGTCGTCGGGAGCCTGGCCGCCGGCAAACTGAAGACCACCCGTTTTATCAGTAACTTTTCCTTCTATCGTTCCAAAGGGATACACTTGTAAGGTATATGCAATGCGGGTTTATGTGTAGAAGACGTCTGATACAGACAAGTTTTGATTCCCTACTCAACTAGAATATTTAGCAGCCCGCCTCCCATGGTGTTCATGCACAGTCTGTACCTCCACGGCATAACCTATCTGAAGATGTTTGCTGATGTGGTCACACAGCCTGAGCCTTAGAAGGGGGAAGTAGCAGAACTAGACGCTACCCAGCAGAGGACACAGGTCTATCACTGGCTGTTTCTATCTGAGTTTCAGGAATTGTCATAATTGTCATTCTATTGTGCTATTGTTGTGTAGGAGAGGGGTCGTTACAGTAATGGTGGATGTTAGGGTACACTTCAGGGCTGCTTACTGTTTATCTGTTCTTTTTTTATTTTCAGTTGTAACACTGTAAGGGTACAAGGTGCCGTTTCCTGGGGTAAATGGCAGCACGCAGCAGCTGAGGAATCACACAAGTCCAGTTTCTGGTGCAACTGGCCACAGCCAGTTTTATTATACAGAAAATAAAACAAACACCAAAAGAAAATACCTTGCCTGTCCGGCACTAACTAAACACAAGATGTTCCTAACTGTCTCTAAACAAAAACACAGAGTTCTCCAGTAAACACTGTATAGCTTACTTGTATCAGGAAGCGTGTTTCTCTCACAGAGATCCTGCAGTCTTCCCAGGCAGTCTGCACACATTAATCAGGCTAGAAGCCCTATACGGCTCTTGCACAGCTGAAAGCCCTGATTAGCCCTCTGTGAGGCCAAAGATCCGAACTGGGCCCAATGTCTGGAACTCGCCCTATATCTCTCTCAGGGCCCTTATCCAGCTTTCCCAGCAAACTCTAAAGGTTCTAACAAAAAAAAAGCATTTTCCTAAAAGTTTTCATTTTCTAAAACATGTAAGACAAGAACCTATGACAAACATACCTGCCCTCAAACACTATCCCAGTGTTCTTGTCACATATCCCCCTCCCCTGTTTCGACCTAGGGGCCGGAACACTTGTAGCCCCCAAACAGAAGATGCGGGACAATGCATCTGCGTTGACCAATTGTGTACCCGGTCTATGTTCGACAGTAAACTTAAAATCCTGCAATGCTAGAAACCATCTAGTTACATGAGCATTCTTGCCTCTATTTACATACATCCATTTTAAAGGGGCATGATCTGTCACTAGTCTGAATTGTCTACCCAAGAGGTAATATCTCAAGGTATCTAGTGCCCACTTAATGGCCAAAGCCTCCTTTTCCACAATGGCATACCTTTTTTCATGCTCATTGAGTTTCCTACTCAAATAAATGATAGGGTGTTCGTCCCCATCTCTAGTTTGGGACAGCACAGCGCCTATACCTACCTCCTGAGGCATCTGTCTGTACCACAAATTCTTTTGAAAAATCTGGTGTTATCAATACAGGTTGTGAACACAAAGCCACTTTTAACGCTTGGAACGCTTTTTCTGGATCAAGGTTCCATTTCACCATATTTGACTGCTTCCCTTTGGTAAGGTCTGACAACGGCACTGCTGTGGTCGCAAAATTGGGAATAAACAGTCTATAGTACCCAGTTATTCCCAAAAAAGCCCTTACCTGTTTTTTATTCACTGGACGAGGCCAGTTTTGAATAGCATCAATTTTATTCAATTGGGGCCTAATCAGACCTCTGCCTATGGTGAAGCCCAAGTATTTGACCTCCTCCATTGCGAGGCAGCACTTCTTTGGGTTAGCAGTTAACCCTGCCTCTCTGAGTCCAGTACTGCTTGTACTTTAACCAAATGGGACCCCCAGTCTGTACTGTGAATTACCACATCATCCAAATAGGCAGCTGCATATTTTCTATGGGGCCTCAAAATTTTATCCATCGCCTGTTGAAAGGTTGCTGGAGCCCCATGCAACCCAAAGGGTAACATCTTATACTGGTACAGCCCCTCCGGAACCGAAAAGGCTGTTTTTTCTTTTGCGCTATCAGATAAAGGTATTTGCCAGTAACCTTTGGTCAGGTCCAACGTGGTGAGAAACCTGGCTGTTCCCAGCCTTTCTATAAGCTCATCCACATGGGGCATGGGGTATGCGTCAAACTTGGACACCTCATTTAACTTACGAAATTCATTACAGAAGCGTATGCTACCGTCTGGCTTCGGGATGAGAACTATAGGACTGGACCACTCACTGTTAGATTCCTCTATGACTCCAAGTTCTAACATGGTTTTAACTTCTTTAGAAACAGCTTCTCGCTGAGCTTCAGGAATCCTATATGGCTTTAAATGGACCCTGACCCCTGGTTCTGTGACAATGTCATGTTTTATTATGGTCGTTCGGCCAGGCAGCTCTGAAAATATCTCCCTATTTCTCTATCGTCCTAAGTGGATGCTGGGGTTCCTGAAAGGACCATGGGGAATAGCGGCTCCGCAGGAGACAGGGCACAAAAGTAAAGCTTTTGCAGGTCAGGTGGTGTGTACTGGCTCCTCCCCCTATGACCCTCCTCCAGACTCCAGTTAGATTTTTGTGCCCGGCCGAGAAGGGTGCAATTCTAGGTGGCTCTCATAAAGAGCTGCTTAGAGAGTTTAGCTTAGGTTTTTTATTTTACAGTGATTCCTGCTGGCAACAGGATCACTGCAACGAGGGACAGAGGGGAGAAGAAGTGAACTCACCTGCGTGCAGGATGGATTGGCTTCTTGGCTACTGGACATGAAGCTCCAGAGGGACGATCACAGGTACAGCCTGGATGGTCACCGGAGCCACGCCGCCGGCCCCCTCACAGATGCTGAAGCAAGAAGAGGTCCAGAATCGGCGGCTGAAGACTCCTGCAGTCTTCTTAAGGTAGCGCACAGCACTGCAGCTGTGCGCCATTTTCCTCTCAGCACACTTCACACGGCAGTCACTGAGGGTGCAGGGCGCTGGGGGGGGGCGCCCTGGGAGGCAAATGAAAACCTTTAAAAAGGCTAAAAATACCTCACATATAGCCCCAGAGGCTATATGGAGATATTTACCCCTGCCTAAATGTACTAAATAGCGGGAGACGAGCCCGCCGAAAAAGGGGCGGGGCCTATCTCCTCAGCACACGGCGCCATTTTCTGTCACAGCTCCGCTGGTCAGGAAGGCTCCCAGGTCTCTCCCCTGCACTGCACTACAGAAACAGGGTATAACAGAGAGGGGGGGCAGAATAAATGGCAATATATTAATATAAAAGCAGCTATAAGGGAGCACTTAATCATAAGGCTATCCCTGTCATATATAGCGCTTTTTGGTGTGTGCTGGCAGACTCTCCCTCTGTCTCCCCAAAGGGCTAGTGGGTCCTGTCTTCGTATAGAGCATTCCCTGTGTGTCTGCTGTGTGTCGGTACGTGTGTGTCGACATGTATGAGGACGTTATTGGTGTGGAGGCGGAGCAATTGCCAAATATGAGGATGTCACCTCCTAGGGGGTCGACACCAGAATGGATGCCTTTATTTGTGGAATTACGGGATAGCGTCAACTCGCTTAAGCAGTCGTTTGCCGACATGAGGCGGCCGGACACTCAATTAGTGTCTGTCCAGGCGCCTCAAACACCGTCAGGGGCTGTAAAACGTCCCTTGCCTCAGTCGGTCGACACAGACCCAGACACAGGCACTGATTCCGGTGGTGAAGGTGACGAATCAACCGTATTTTCCAGTAGGGCCACACGTTATATGATTTTGGCAATAAAGGAGATGTTACATTTAGCTGATACTACAGGTACCACTAAACAGGGTATTATGTGGGGTGTGAAAAAACTACCAGTAGTTTTTACCGAATCAGAAGAATTAAATGACGTGTGTGATGAAGCGTGGGGTGCCCCGATAAAAAACTGCTAATTTCAAAGAAGTTATTGGCTTTATACCCTTTCCCGCCAGAGGTTAGGGAGCGCTGGGAAACACCTCCTAGGGTGGACAAAGCGCTAACACGCTTATCAAAACAAGTGGCGTTACCCTCTCCTGAGACGGACGCACTTAAAGATCCATCAGATAGGAGGATGGAAAATATCCAAAAAGGTATATACACACATGCAGGTGTTATACTACGACCAGCTATTGCGACTGCCTGGATGTGCAGTGCTGGGGTAGTTTGGTCAGAGTCCCTGATCAAAAATATTGATACCCTGGACAGGGACAATATTTTACTGTCGTTAGAACAAATAAAGGATGCATTTCTTTATATGCGTGATGCACAGAGAGATATCTGCACACTGGCATCACGGGTAAGTGCTATGTCCATTTCGGCCAGAAGAGCTTTATGGACACGACAGTGGACAGGCGATGCGTAGAGGAGTTATTTGAGGTCGGTCTATCGGATTTGGTGGCCACGGCTACGGCCGGGAAATCCACCTTTCTACCTCAAGTCACTCCCCAACAGAAAAAGGCACCGACCTTTCAACCGCAGCCCTTTCGTTCCTTTAAAAATAAGAGAGCAAAGGGCTATTCATATCTGCCACGAGGCAGAGGACGAGGGAAGAGACAGCAACAGGCAGCTCCTTCCCAGGAACAGAAGCCCTCCCCGGCTTCTACAAAAGCCTCAGCATGACGCTGGGGCTTCGCAAGCGGACTCGGGGGCGGTAGGCGGTCGTCTCAAAAATTACAGCGCGCAGTGGGCTCACTCGCAGGTAAATCCCTGGATCCTGCAGATAATATCTCAGGGGTACAGGTTGAAATTAGAGACAGAGCCACCTCGCCGTTTCCTGAAGTCTGCTTTACCAACGTCCCCCTCAGAAAGGGAGACGGTTTTGGAAGCCATTCACAAGCTGTATTCTCAGCAGGTGATAGTCAAGGTACCTCTTCTACAACAAGGGAAGGGGTATTATTCCACTCTATTTGTGGTACCGAAGCCGGATGGCTCGGTAAGGCCTATTCTAAATCTGAAGTCCTTGAACCTATACATAAAGAAGTTCAAGTTCAAGATGGAGTCACTCAGAGCAGTGATAGCGAACCTGGAAGAAGGGGACTTTATGGTATCCTTGGACATCAAGGATGCGTATCTCCACGTTCCAATTACCCCTCACACCAGGGGTACCTCAGGTTCGTTGTACAAAACTGTCACTATCAGTTTCAGACGCTGCCGTTTGGTTTGTCCACGGCACCTCGGGTCTTTACAAAGGTAATGGCCGAGATAATATTTCTTCTTCGAAGAAAAGGCGTATTAATTATCCCATACTTGGACGATCTCCTAATAAGGGCAAGGTCCAGAGAACAGCTAGAGATGGGTTTAGCACTATCTCAAGAGGTGCTAAAGCAGCACGGATGGATTCTGAATATTCCAAAATCCCAATTAATGCCGACAACTCGTCTGCTGTTCCTGGGGATGATTCTGGACACAGTTCAGAAAAAGGTTTTTCTTCCCGAAGAAAAAGCCAAGGAGTTATCTGACCTGGTCAGGAACCTCCTAAAACCAGGAAAGGTGTCTGTACATCAATGCACAAGAGTCCTGGGAAAAAATGGTAGCTTCTTACGAAGCAATCCCTTTCGGCAGATTCCATGCAAAGGGATCTGTTGGACAAATGGTCAGGGTCGCATCTTCAGATGCACCTGCGGATAACCCTGTCGCCGAGGACAAGGGTATCCCTTCTGTGGTGGTTGCAGGAGGCTCATCTATTGGAGGGCCGCAGATTCGGCATACAGGATTGGATCCTGGTGACCACGGATGCCAGCCTGAGAGGCTGGGGAGCAGTCACACAGGGAAGAAATTTCCAGGGAGTGTGGTCGAGCCTGAAAAAGTCTCTTCACATAAGCATTCTGGAACTAAGAGCAATCTACAATGCTCTAAGCCAGGCGGAACCTCTGCTTCAAGGAAGACCGGTGTTGATCCAGTCGGACAACATCACGGCAGTCTCTGACACCTTTACTGCTGGAAGCAACCGAGGTGAAGACACCGAAGGGCAAGACTCCGCTGACAGAGACAACCTATCTTTCCAGGGTTTGATTAAGTTAACATGGTAGATTTGTTGCATTCACTTTTTCCCTAATCTCAAATGGACCCTGCCATTTAGCTAGGAATTTGCTTTCCACAGCGGATACCAAAACAAGAACTCTATCTCCAGGAGCAAATTCCTGTATCTTGGCATTCCGGTTATATACCCTCTGTGTACTTTGGGCCTGTTCCATGTGCTCTCTGACAATAGGTACCACGGCTGCAATCCTATCCTGCATTTGTGTTACATGTTCAATAACACTTCTATAAGGAGTGGGCTGTCCTTCCCACGTCTCTTTGGCAATGTCCAACAGCCCTCTGGGGTTTCTACCATACATCAAATCAAATGGAGAAAACCCCGTAGAGCAGGGGTGGCCAACCAGTCAGAGACAAAGAGCCAAAAATTTTTTGTTAGGTATGTGAAAGAGCCGACATCGAGCTGAAGGCACGCGTGCAAAAATTGGATGTGGTCTTGTGCCTGCTAGGGCACACCCCTAGTGTAAAATACATTGAAAAAGCCACTTCCAGATAAAATAATTGAAAAAGCCAGATCCACATAAAATACTGTATATTGAAAAAGTCATATTCACATAATACACTTCAGCTCCCCCATGTGTCACTCCAGCCAGCACCCTGCTGTGTCACTCCAGCCAGCACCCTGCTGTGTCACTCCAGCCAGCACCCTGCTGTGTCACTCCAGCCAGCACCCTGCTGTGTCACTCCAGCCAGCACTCTGCTGTGTCACTCCAGCCAGCACCCACATGTGTCAATGTGTCACTCCAGGCAGCTCCCCCATGTGTCACTCCTGCAGGTACCCTCCTGTGTCACTCCTGCTAGCACCCTTCTATGTCACTCCAGCCAGCTTCCCATTGTGTCACTCCTGGCAGCACCCTCCTGTTTCACTCCAGCCAGCACCCTCCTGTGTCATTCCAGTCAGGTCCCCCATTGTGTCTCTCCTGTCAGGATCCTCCTTTGTCACTTCAGCCAGCTCCACCTTGTGTCATTCCAGCCCACACTCATATGTCACTACAGCCCAGTATCTGGCTCCCTCAGTTTTCAGTTCCCTTAGTGCTGCTGCGTTTCTGGCTGGAGTGCACCAGTTTAAGGATCTGTTGTTGTCACGTGACTTTGAGTGTTGGGAGCCACATTTGAATAAAGAAAGAGCCGCATGCGACTCAAGAGCCACAGGTTGGCTGCCGTAGAGGACTGAGGAACTTCTCTGATGGCCATTAACAAGTAGGGCAACAAACAATCCTAGTTTTTCCCATTTCTATCAACAACCTTTCTCTGACGTCCTAGTGGATGCTGGGGACTCCGAAAGGACCATGGGGAATAGCGGCTCCGGAGGAGACTGGGCACAAAAGTAAAAGCTTTAGGACTACCTGGTGTGCACTGGCTCCTCCCCCCATGACCCTCCTCCAAGCCTCAGTTAGATTTTTGTGCCCGAACGAAAAGGGTGCATACTAAGGGGCTCTCCTGAGCTGCTTAGAGTAAAAGTTTAAAGTAGGTTTTTTATTTTCAGTGAGACCTGCTGGCAACAGGCTCACTGCACCGAGGGACTAAGGGGAGAAGAAGCGAACTCACCTGCGTGCAGAGTGGATTGGGCTTCTTAGGCTACTGGACATTAGCTCCAGAGGGACGATCACAGGCCCAGCCATGGATGGGTCCCAGAGCCGCGCCGCCGGCCCTCTTACAGAGCCAGAAGACTGAAGAGGTCCGGAAAATCGGCGGCAGAAGACATCCTGTCTTCAATAAGGTAGCGCACAGCACCGCAGCTGTGCGCCATTGCTCTCAGCACACTTCACACTCTGGTCACTGAGGGTGCAGGGCGCTGGGGGGGGGCGCCCTGAGACGCAATAAAAACACCTTATATGGCAAAAAATACATCACATATAGCTCCTGGGCTATATGGATGCATTTAACCCCTGCCAATTTTTCCATAAAAAAGCGGGAGAAAGGTTGCCGAGAAGGGGGCGGAGCCTATCTCCTCAGCACACTGGCGCCATTTTTTCCTCACAGCTCCGTTGGAGGAAAGCTCCCTGACTCTCCCCTGCAGTCCTGCACTACAGAAACAGGGTAAAACAAGAGGGGGGGCACTAATTTGGCAGATAAATATATACAGCAGCTATATCAGGGAGAAACACTTATATAAGGTTATCCCTGTATATATATATATATATATAGCGCTCTGGTGTGTGCTGGCAAACTCTCCCTCTGTCTCCCCAAAGGGCTAGTGGGGTCCTGTCCTCTATCAGAGCATTCCCTGTGTGTGTGCTGTGTGTCGGTACGTTGTGTCGACATGTATGAGGAGGAAAATGGTGTGGAGGCGGAGCAATTGCCTGTATTAGTGATGTCACCCCCTAGGGAGTCGACACCTGACTGGATGGTCTTATGGAAGGAATTACGTGATAGTGTCAGCACTTTACAAAAGACTGTTGACGACATGAGACAGCCGGCAAATCAGTTAATACCTGTACAGGCGTCTCAAACACCGTCAGGGGCTCTAAAGCGCCCGTTACCTCAGATGGTAGACACGGACACTGACTCCAGTGTCGACGGTGAGGAAACAAACGTATTTTCCAGTAGGGCCACACGTTACATGATCACGGCAATGAAGGAGGTTTTGAACATTTCTGATACTACAAGTACCACAAAAAAGGGTATTATGTGGGGTGTGAAAAAACTACCCGTAGTTTTTCCTGAATCAGATGAATTAAATGAGGTGTGTGATGAAGCGTGGGTTTCCCCCGATAAAAAACTGCTAATTTCTAAATTATTGGCATTATACCCTTTCCCGCCAGAGGTTAGGGCGCGTTGGGAAACACCCCCTAGGGTAGATAAGGCGCTCACACGCTTATCAAAACAAGTGGCGTTACCGTCTCCTGATACGGCCGCCCTCAAGGAACCAGCTGATAGGAAGCTGGAAAATATCCTAAAAAGTATATACACACATACTGGTATTATACTGCGACCAGCAATCGCCTCAGCCTGGATGTGCAGTGCTGGGGTGGCTTGGTCGGATTCCCTGACTGAAAATATTGATACCCTGGACAGGGACAATATATTATTGACTATAGAGCATTTAAAGGATGCATTTCTATATATGCGAGATGCACAGAGGGATATTTGCACTCTGGCATCAAGAGTAAGTGCGCTGTCCATTTCTGCCAGAAGAGGGTTATGGACGCGACAGTGGTCAGGTGATGCGGATTCCAAACGGCATATGGAAGTATTGCCGTATAAAGGGGAGGAGTTATTTGGGGTCGGTCTATCGGACCTGGTGGCAACGGCTGGGAAATCCACCTTTTTACCCCAGGTCACCTCTCAGCAGAAAAAGACACCGTCTTTTCAGGCTCAGTCCTTTCGTCCCCATAAGGGCAAGCGGGCAAAAGGCCACTCATATCTGCCCCGGGGCAGAGGAAGGGGAAAAAGACTGCAGCAGACAGCCTCTTCCCACGAACAGAAGCCCTCCCCCGCTTCTGCCAAGTCCTCAGCATGACGCTGGGGCCTTACAAGCGGACTCAGGCACGGTGGGGGCCCGTCTCAAGAATTTCAGCGCGCAGTGGGCTCACTCGCAAGTGGACCCCTGGATCCTGCAGGTAGTATCTCAGGGGTACAAATTGGAATTCGAGACGTCTCCCCCTCGCCGGTTCCTGAAGTCTGCTTTACCAACGTCTCCCCCCGACAGGGAGGCAGTATTGGAAGCCATTCACAAGCTGTATTCCCAGCAGGTGATAATCAAGGTACCCCTCCTACAACAGGGAAAGGGGTATTAATACACGCTGTTTGTGGTACCGAAGCCGGACGGCTCGGTGAGACCTATTTTAAATCTGAAATCCTTGAACACTTACATACAAAGGTTCAAATTCAAGATGGAATCACTCAGAACAGTGATAGCGAACCTGGAAGAAGGGGACTATATGGTGTCTCTGGACATCAAGGATGCTTACCTCCATGTCCCAATTTGCCCTTCTCACCAAGGGTACCTCAGGTTTGTGGTACAGAACTGTCACTATCAGTTTCAGACGCTGCCGTTTGGATTGTCCACGGCACCCCGGGTCTTTACCAAGGTAATGGCCGAAATGATGATTCTTCTTCGAAGAAAAGGCGTCTTAATTATCCCTTACTTGGACGATCTCCTGATAAGGGCAAGGTCCAGAGAACAGTTAGAGGTCGGAGTAGCACTATCTCAAGTAGTACTACGACAGCACGGATGGATTCTAAATATTCCAAAATCGCAGCTGATTCCGACGACACGTCTGCTGTTCCTAGGGATGATTCTGGACACAGTACAGAAAAAGGTGTTTCTCCCGGAGGAGAAAGCCAGGGAGTTATCCGACCTAGTCAGGAACCTGCTAAAACCAGGCCAAGTGTCAGTGCATCAATGCACTAGGGTCCCGGGAAAAATGGTGGCTTCTTACGAAGCGATTCCATTCGGCAGATTCCACGCGAGAACTTTTCAGTGGGATCTGCTGGACAAATGGTCCGGATCGCATCTTCAAATGCATCAGCGGATAACCCTGTCTCCATGGACAAGGGTGTCTCTCCTGTGGTGGTTACAGAGTACTCATCTTCTAGAGGGCCGCAGATTCGGCATTCAGGACTGGGTCCTGGTGACCACGGATGCCAGCCTAAGAGGCTGGGGAGCAGTCACACAGGGAAGAAATTTCCAGGGCTTGTGGTCAAGCATGGAAACGTCACTGCACATAAATATCCTGGAACTAAGGGCCATTTACTATGCCCTAAGTCAGGCAAGGCCTCTGCTTCAGGGTCAGCCAGTGTTGATCCAGTCGGACAACATCACGGCAGTCGCCCACGTAAACAGACAGGGCGGCACAAGAAGCAGGAGGGCAATGACGGAAGTTGCAAGGATTCTTCGCTGGGCGGAAAATCATGTGATAGCACTGTCAGCAGTGTTCATTCCGGGAGTGGACAACTGGGAAGCAGACTTCCTCAGCAGACACGACCTCCACCCGGGGGAGTGGGGACTTCACCCAGAAGTCTTCCACATGATTGTGAACCGTTGGGAAAAACCAAAGGTGGACATGATGGCGTCCCGCCTCAACAAAAAACTGGACAGATATTGCGCCAGGTCAAGGGACCCTCAGGCAATAGCTGTGGACGCTCTGGTAACACCGTGGGTGTACCAGTCAGTGTATGTGTTCCCCCCTCTGCCTCTCATACCCAAGGTACTGAGAATCATAAGAAGGAGAGGAGTAAGGACTATACTCGTAGCTCCGGATTGGCCAAGAAGGACTTGGTACCCGGAACTTCAAGAGATGCTCACGGAAGACCCGTGGCCTCTACCTCTAAGAAAGGACCTGCTCCAGCAGGGACCATGTCTGTTCCAAGACTTACCGCGGCTGCGTTTGACGGCATGGCGGTTGAACGCCGGATCCTGAAGGAAAAAGGCATTCCGGATGAAGTCATCCCTACCCTGATCAAAGCCAGGAAGGATGTAACTGTGCAACATTATCACCGTATTTGGCGTAAATATGTTGCGTGGTGTGAGGCCAGGAAGGCCCCTACAGAGGAATTTCAACTGGGTCGTTTCCTGCATTTCCTGCAAACAGGACTGTCTATGGGCCTAAAATTAGGGTCCATTAAGGTTCAAATTTCGGCCCTGTCAATATTCTTCCAAAAAGAACTAGCTTCAGTTCCTGAAGTTCAGACGTTTGTCAAGGGAGTACTGCATATACAGCCTCCTTTTGTGCCTCCAGTGGCACCTTGGGATCTCAATGTAGTTTTGGGGTTCCTAAAATCACTGGTTTGAACCACTCACCACTGTGGACTTAAAATATCTCACATGGAAAGTGGTAATGCTGTTAGCCCTGGCTTCAGCCAGGCATGTTTCAGAATTGGCGGCTTTATCCTATAAAAGCCCTTACCTAATTTTTCATACGGACAGGGCAGAATTGAGGACTCGTCCTCAATTTCTCCCGAAGGTGGTTTCAGCATTTCACTTAAACCAGCCTATTGTGGTGCCTGCGGCTACTAGGGACTTGGAGGATTCCAAGTTACTGGACGTAGTCAGGGCCCTGAAAATATATGTTTCCAGGACGGCTGGAGTCAGAAAATCTGACTCGCTGTTTATCCTGTATGCACCCAACAAGCTGGGTGCTCCTGCTTCTAAGCAGACTATTGCTCGTTGGATTTGTAGTACAATTCAGCTTGCACATTCTGTGGCAGGCCTGCCACAGCCAAAATCTGTAAAAGCCCATTCCACAAGGAAAGTGGGCTCATCTTGGGCGGCTGCCCGAGGGATCTCGGCTTTACAACTTTGCCGAGCAGCTACTTGGTCAGGGGCAAACACGTTTGCTAAATTCTACAAATTTGATACCCTGGCTGAGGAGGACCTGGAGTTCTCTCATTCGGTGCTGCAGAGTCATCCGCACTCTCCCGCCCGTTTGGGAGCTTTGGTATAATCCCCATGGTCCTTTCGGAGTCCCCAGCATCCACTAGGACGTCAGAGAAAATAAGAATTTACTTACCGATAATTCTATTTCTCATAGTCCGTAGTGGATGCTGGGCGCCCATCCCAAGTGCGGACTGTCTGCAATACTTGTACATAATTATTGTTACAAAAATCGGGTTATTATTGTTGTGAGCCATCTTTTCAGAGGCTCCTCTGTTATCATGCTGTTAACTGGGTTCAGATCACAAGTTGTACGGTGTGATTGGTGTGGCTGGTATGAGTCTTACCCGGGATTCAAAATCCTTCCTTATTGTGTACGCTCGTCCGGGCACAGTATCCTAACTGAGGCTTGGAGGAGGGTCATGGGGGGAGGAGCCAGTGCACACCAGGTAGTCCTAAAGCTTTTACTTTTGTGCCCAGTCTCCTGCGGAGCCGCTATTCCCCATGGTCCTTTCGGAGTCCCCAGCATCCACTACGGACTATGAGAAATAGAATTATCGGTAAGTAAATTCTTATTTTTTTTTAACATACTTTTTAATGTTTTATTAAACCTTTCCACCAACCCGTCAGGGGATGGTAGATGGACGTCCTGAGGTGAGTGACCTTAAATAATTTGCACAATTCTTTCATGACCCTTGACATAAATGGAGTACCTTGGTCAGTCAAAATTTCTTTTGGTATTCCCACTCTACTAAAAACCTGCACCAGCTCCCTAGCTATCGCCTTGGTTGTGATAGTGCGTAAAGGGACAGCCTCAGGATATCGAGTGGCATAGTCCATAATTACCAGGATATACTGATGGCCCCGAGCAGACTTTAACAAGGGCCCCACGAGATCCATAGCTATTCTGTCAAACGGGACCTCTATAATAGGCATGGGAACTAGTGGGCTCCTGAAATGGGGTCTAGGGGCATGATACTGGCATTCAGGACAGGAAGAACAATATTCAGACACTTCTTTATAAACCCCTGGCCAAAAGAACCTTTGTAAAACTTTCAGTTTTTTGTTTCTGCCCCTAAATGTCCTGCTGTAACGTGACTGAGCTAAATCTAGTACCGTTCGCCGATAAGGCTGGGGAACTACCAGCTGTTCCACCACATCCTCACCCCTTTTGACAATGTGGTACAAGAGCTCATTACAGATGGCCATGTGGGGATACGTAACCCTGTCACCTGGAACCACAGGTTCCCCATTAACAACCTTAACATTCCCTCTAGCCTTTATTAAGGTAGGATCCTTTAACTGTTCAGACGCAAACAGATCCTTCTTTACCTCCAGGTCAGGCACGCTTTCAGTTCTAACTACTACGTCTCTGTTCCCAGCAAGAGGGTCCTCACTGGACTCCCCATCTGTCACTTCCCCAGCCAAACTAGCAAAGGGTCAGAAAGTTCTGAAGACACACGTGCATCCATAAAATCACCGGTATTATCAACTGGCTCTTCACTTCTCACATCTGTTGATAACCGTGATTCCCACAGTTTCCAAAAATGAGGAAAATCCCTCCCTATTATGGCCTCATGCACCAAGGTGGGGACGAGTCCTACTTTAACAATTTCTGACCCACAACAAGTTTCTATATTCACTTCAGCAGTGACATAATGTTGGGTATCCCCATGTATGCAAGTTACCCCAATAGGTATTTGCTGGACCTTTAAGGGGTTCACTAACCCAGCTTTCACGAGGGTAACTAAACTTCCTGAATCTAGCAAGGCCTCTACCCGGTTACCCTCTAAGAACACGTCACACATTTGTTTTTCCAGCTCAGGTGAAGGTACCACAGTACAGGCTAACCTAGCAAAAAAAGACATTCTGCGACATTCAAAGGCAGCGTCACATTGCATGGGTTCTTGCGTGACTGGGCAATTGGCAATAACATGACCTGGCATACCACACCTAAAACATTTAGCCACACGATTATCAACCCGTTTGGGCAGCATAGACCGTTTTAGCCCCATTGGCCTGTCTCCAGGGCCAGTGTTTAGTCTCTCCAGCCTTGCGTTCTCTTAACCGCCCAGCAATGTTTTCCCACAGAACAGTCTTACCAGTCTTTACTGAAGGGCGCTATCGAGGATCTATGGGTTGCTGGGTGGTCATTGGTAGTACCTCTGCCGCCAAATACCTCTCTACCATGTCCACTAATTGGTCAGCAGTATCTGTGTTTCCATGGCTCACCCACTTGTGCAGGACCACGGGCAAAGATCTCAAATAGCTGTCCATGACAACTCTTTCAACCATCTGCGGACCAGTTAATGTCTATGGCTGTAACCATTTTTTTGTTAGCTGAATAAGGTCATGCATCTGGGAGCGAGGAGGCTTCTCCATGGCGTACACCCAACGGTGCACCTGTTGTGCTCGTACTGACAGCGTGACTCCCAGGCGGGTCAGGATCTCAGTCTTTAGTTTATCATAGTCCCGAGCCTCAGCAGGGCTTAAATCAAAGTACGCTTTTTGGGGCTCTTCTGACAGAAAAGGTGCCAGCAGACTGGCCCACTGTGCTTTCGGCCAGTTCTCACGCTCGGCAGTCCTTTCAAACGTGGTCAGGTAGGCCTCCACATCATCAGCCTCTGTCATTTTCTGCAACTAGAGCTGGTCGGAGCACTAATGGCCATATCTCCAATCCGGGCCGCAAGGCTCTGCACCACTTCTGTTATCCTGACGCTGTTGCCTGTAAAGTTCGTCAATAGCCACCTGCTGCTGTCTCCTATTTTACTCCATTTCCACCTGCTGTTGTCTGTTTGCCTCCTGCTGAGTCACTGTAGCTTGTAGCAAGGCTTTGAGCAGTTCCTCCATGTCGACAGACTTTTCAGGCGGCTTTGTAGCTGCTTTCACCCAGGACATATATCAAATCCTCAGGGCGAGTCTAACTTCACACTGGGCTGTATCTGCATAAACCACCGTTTTCTGCAGGCCTCATAAAGCTGCTGCTTTCACTTATGCGCAGAACGGCATGCTCGCATTCTCCACCAAGTTGTAACACTGTAAGGGTACAAGGTGCCGTTTCCTGGGGTAAATGGCAGCACGCAGCAGCTGAGGATCACACAAGTCCAGTTTCTGGTGCAACTGGCCACAGCCAGTTTTATTATACAGAAAATAAAACAAACACCAAAAGAAAATACCTTGCCTGTCCGGCACTAACTAAACACAAGATGTTCCTAACTGTCTCTAAACAAAAACACAGAGTTCTCCAGTAAACACTGTATAGCTTACTTGTATCAGGAAGCGTGTTTCTCTCACAGAGATCCTGCAGTCTTCCCAGGCAGTCTGCACACATTAATCAGGCTAGAAGCCCTATACGGATCTTGCACAGCTGAAAGCCCTGATTAGCCCTCTGTGAGGCCAAAGATCCGAACTGGGCCCAATGTCTGGAACTCGCCCTATCTCTCTCTCAGGGCCCTTATCCAGCTTTTCCAGCAAACTGAAAAGGTTCTAACAAAACAAAAGCATTTTCCTAGAAGTTTTCATTTTCTAAAACATGTAAGTCAAGAACCTGGGACAAACATACCTGCCCTCAAACACTATCCCAGTGTTCTTGTCACACTATATATGAAATGTCCATTTCTAGCAAAGGTTTTTGAAGTACATACAATATTAGCATATAGCTCTCCCGTACACACTGGCCAATATATCGGCCGTTCTCGTGAACAGCCGATATATTGCGGGTCCGTCGGCCAGTGTGTACGGCCGATACGTCTGTGAACTCCGTAGTTCACAGACGTATCGCGTTGGCCCCGCAGCACAGCCGACGGCCAATATATCTACCGATATATTGGCGTGTCGCTGTGTGTGTACAGCGGTTGGCCGACCGCCCGTACACATGCGGCGGCCGGCGGTGATTGCCAGCTGAGCTGACGTCAGTCCCAAGTCCCCAACGGATCGGACGGACGTCCCCAACGGATCGGGCAGTGTGTATGCTCAACACACTGCTAGATCCGTCCATAGATATATCTGCAGATCAATTGATCTGCAGATATATCTTCCAGTGTGTACCCACCTTCGATGCTATCTTGGGTGCAAATATCTTACCTAGGGCCCCTTAGCCTCTACCACCTCTGACGGGAAGCTGTTGCACTTATCCACTACCCTTTCTGTGAAGTAACTTTACCTCAAATGTCCCCTGAACCTCCCTCCCTCCAGTTTCAGTGCTTGTCCTCGTGTTCTATTGCTTCTCTTACTTTGAGGAATGTTTCCCTCCTGTACATTGTTAAAACCCTTGATATATTTGAATGTTTCTATCATGTCCCCCCTTTCCCTTCTCTGCTCCAGACTAAACATGTTAGATCATGAATCATTTGATTTATCCTTCCCGGTGTGTCTACCCTGTTGCATACATTTTGTGTTATCTGCAAAAAGGCATACTTTTCCTTCAGTACCTTTTGCAATGTCTCCAAGAAAGATTTTAAAAAGCACAAGTCCAAGTACAGATCCTTGGGGTACTCCACTGGTAACCTTTCCGCTTCTGTGACTGTGCTCCCATTTACTACAACTCTGTTTTTTATCCTACAACCAAGTTCTTATTTATTCAACCATCATAGAATCCAATCCCAAGATTTCCAGTTTATTTAGCAGTCTGCGATGGGGGACAGTGTCAAAAGCCTTACTAAGTCTAGATAAGTTACATCTATGCCCCTCTTCCCCCACTTGAGCTATTACTTTAGTCACCCAGTCTCAAAAGTCAATATTTGTTTGGCATGATCTAACCCCCAGTAAAGCCATAAATCCATGCTGTTTGGTATCTTGAAAATTGCTAGATTTGAGAGAGTCTGCATCTTTCTTTTAATTCTTTCCATTATTTTCTCTACTAGTGATGTTAGGCTCACTGGTCGGCAGTTGCTTGCCTCTTCCTTAATTCCACTTTTGTGTAGTGGGATTACATTTGATCTTTTTCAATGCTCTGGAATTACTCCTGTAGCTAGCAACTGGTTGTATAATTCTGTTAATGGTGCTACCAAGACCCCTGTGAGCTTTTTTAGTATCTTTGGATGTAGCCCATCTGGCCCCATTGATTTCTCCGCTTTCTGGTTTGAGAGTTCAGTTAGGACTTCTCTGTAAATGTACTTTTATCTTCCTCCTTTTTATGAATGTCCTTGCAACTTTACTGTGGCCCCTTCCCCTCTCCTTCTGTAGTAAATACAGTGCTGTTACAGTTTGCGTTGTCTGTTCTGCTCAAGCTGATGTCACACTCGAGTTTAGTATCTGTTGGCAGAAAATGCTGCTTTTCAACTTCAATCACTTTTTTTTTTTTTTTTAAACTCTACTAGGTAAAAATGTTCTGTGTAGCTTAAGGTGTGTACACAAGGTGAGAATTATCCTTGCGATTTTGACTATATAGTGGAAATCGCAAGGAAAGTTAGTGCAAATCACAAGGTGTTAGCCACCTTGCGATACCGATGCGGGGTCGGCATCACGAGGTTATATAGACTGTGCAGGCAAGTCAGTTTTGACTATAGAGTACAAAGTATAGTAAAAAATTGGCACTTGGTCAAAATCACACATAGCCAAAATCTCACCGTGTGTATGCACCTTAACACCTGTACATGCATGTCCGTCGTACCTTCCCACATACATCAGTACTATTCATATACCATTACCATCGTGTTCCCTGTAGTTTTATCCCATGCAGTAAATACTCCTAGTCTCTTTATACCTACTGATAGTATGCTAGACAGGGTATCTCCAGGACATCCTCTGACTGGCACTACCACCTAGGACTAAACCAAGAGACCTGTCTCTACTACTCCTTTGCCAAAACTTAACCATTTTTGATTTTTTCTTTTTAAAGGTTTTTTCTTCTTTTATGTAGAGATGAATTTATCAAAGTGTCCATCTACCTTAGGCTGGGTACACACTTGCTGATGTGCATGTGATGTATCGTCTGAACCTGCGGATCTTGCACAATGTCATTGACATCGGAAAGTGTGTACCCAGCCTTAGGGTCTATGTCCGCTGGTGCAGCATTCCGACAGTGACAATGCACATTTAATGAGAACAGATTTGGCATGCAGTATTTAGTCAGCCCTTGCCCCTGGGGGCAGGGTACAAGTAGTAGTAGTATTTATTATCGTCGTCGTCTCCCTCCTCCCTCCTCCTCCATCATCATCAAATGAGCAAACAAGAAAACAGCACTTATAGTACAAGACAATATAGGACAAGTATAGAAAGCCCGGGGTTAGGTGCCATCAAAGGGAGTATAAGATAGTGTAAGTAAGGAAAGGCACATGAGGAAAGAAGCTCTTGCGAGCTTACAATCTAAAAGGTGAGCGGCTAACAGACCGGAGTGACACAGAAGGGGTAGACGGCGAGCATAGACAAGAGGGTTAGGAGGAGAGTTGGCTGGGTTTGGTGAAGAAGTGGGTCTTGAGAGCCCGTTTGAAGTTTTGTGGTGAGTCGGATGGGGAGAGGTAGAGCATTCCAGAGATAGGGAGCAGCACGTGCAAAATCTTGTAAGCAGGAATGGGAGGAGGTAATCAGTTGGCAGGAGAGACGGCGTGCATTAGCAGAGCGAAGAGGACGGGTGGGAATGTAAAGAGAGGTAAGGTCAGAGATGTAAGAGTGGGTGAGGGCTTTGTAGGTGAGTGTGAGAAGCTTGAATTGGATTCTGAATGGGAAGGGTAGCCAGTGAAGGTCCTGCAAGAGAGGGGATGTGGATGTAGTACGTTTGAGGAAGATGAGACGGGCAGCAGCATTGAAAATAGATTGAAGTGGAGAGAGGCATTTTTGAGGGAGGCCAGATAGGAGATTGCAGTAGTCCAGTGGTTCTCAAACTCTGTCCTCAGGACCCCACGCGGTTCACGTTTTCCATGTCGCCTACCAGCTGCACTGTGTATCACCAACTGTCACATTTTAAAAATCTACAGGTGACCTGCAAAACATGAACTGTGTGGGGTCCTGAGGGCCGAGTTTGAGAACCTGCGCAGTAGTCCAATCTGGAGATGACCAGTGAGTGGATGAGGGTCTTGGTGGCATCCTGGGTGAGAAAGGGTCTGATCCTGGAGATGTTTTTGAGATGGAAATGGCAGATTTTTGAGAGGTACTGAATGTGTGGTTTGAAGGAAAGGAAGGAGTAGAGGATTACTCCAAGACATCGCACTTGGGGGCTAGAGGAGATAGTTGTGCCATCAATGGATAATGAAATTGTGGGAGGTAAGGTTATGCGGGAGGGAGGGAAGATGATCAGCTCAGTCTTAGACATGTTTAGGAAAGCGCTGGGACATCCAGGAGGAGATAGCAGAGAGACAGTTGGAGATACAAGTGAGGAGAGCAGGGGAAAGGTAGATTTGAGAATCATCAGTGTAGAGATTACATTTTAAGTCTAAAGAGCTAATGAGCTCACCTAATGAGGATGTGTAGAAAGAAAAGGAGAGGTCCAAGAACAGAACCTTGGGGGACACCTACTGGTAGAGGAAGTGGGGGGAGGTGGAGTCATGAGAGGAGACAGAGAAGGAACGGTCAGAAAGGTAGGAGGACAGCCAGGAGAGAGCAGTATCACACAAACCAAGGGAGTAAAGGATTTTCAGGAGGAGAGGGTGGTCTACAGACAGTGACAAAAGCAGCAGAAAGGTCAAGGAGAATAAGCAGAGAGTAGTGGCCACTTGATTTAGCAGCAAGGAGGTAATTGCAGACTTTCGTGAGGGCAGTTTCAGTGGAGTGCTGAGGACGGAAACCAGACTGGAAAGGGTCAAGCAGTGAGTGGGAAGAAAGAGACAGTCTGGCAGTTGTAGACGATATGTTCAAGGAGTTTGAAGGCAAAAGGGAGAAGAGAGATTGGTTGGATCAAGGATAGGTTTTTTAAGAATAGGGGAGACAAGTGCATGCTTGAAGGCAGAAGGTACAGTGCCTGATGAGAGTGAGAGATTGAGCAGATGGACAAGATGGGAACAGGCAGAAGAAGTGAGGAAGCGGAGAAGGTGGGAGGGTATAGAGTCAAGTGGGGAGGTGGAGGGGGTAAGGACCATGACTTTCTTTCCAGATACAGGGAAGAAAGATGTCAGAGAGGGGGGGGGGGGGGGGGGTTGCTCAGGGGGATGTTATGTCCTGACGAATGGAGTCAATTTTGGATGTGCAGTAGATGGCAAAGTCAAGAGCAGAAAGTGAAGAGGGGAGTTGAGGCGGGGGTGGACAGAGGAGCGAGTTGATAGTGGCAAAGAGGCACCTGGGGTTTGAGGATTGGGAGGAGATGAGGTATTTGAAGTAAGATTGTTTAGAGAGGGTAAGGGCAGCAAAGTAGGATGAGAGAATAAATTTGTAGTGTAGGAAGTCGGCCTTATTGTGCGATTTCCTCCACTGTCGCTCAGCGGTACGTGAGCATTTTTGCAGATATTTGGTGTGCCAGGGTTGAGGTGTCGATCTGCGAGGGTGAATAGTGGTTGGTGGGTGACAGTCAAGAGCAGAGGTAAGGGATGCATTGTACAGGGAAGTAGCTTGTTCAGGGCAGGAAAGAGAGAATAGGAGAGAGCAGTGAGTAAAACAGGGAAGATAGGGAAGTGGTGTCAGTAGCCTCAATGTTACGCTTAGTGATGGTAGTCTTAGGTGGTAAAGATGGAGAAGCAGATAGAGATGTGTTAAAAGTGAGCAGGTGATGGTCAGGGAGGGGGAACAGGGAGTTGGAGAAATCAGAAAGATCACAGCGGTGAGTGAAGACCAGATCCAGTGAACTTCCACTCACATGGGAGGGGGAGGAGGTCCACTGAGAGAGACCAAGAGAAGAGGTGAGGTTAAGGAGTTTAGAGGTAGGTGATTTTGTGGGGTTATCGATAGGGATGTTGTAATCACCCAGGATAATGGAGGTAATGTCAGAAGAGAGGAAGTGAGGAAGCCAGAAAGCAAAGTTGTCAAGGAATTTGGAGGGCATGCCAGGAATGGGGTGCGGTAAGTGACAGCCACTCAAAGATGAACAGGTTGGAAGAGGCATATGTCATGGACCTTAAATGTAGAGAATGTAAGGGATGGTTCTGGTGGTATGAGTTGGTACGAGTAGCTAGAGGGTAGTAGGAGCCCAACACCATGGCGACCCCCAGGTCGAGGGGGTTTAAAGTGAGACCCCCTGCATAGAGAGCAGCAGGAGAAACTGTGTCAGAGGGGGTAATTCAAGTTTTCGGTGATGACTAGGAGATGCAAGGAATTTGAGATGAAAAGGTCATGGGTGGGGATCAGTTTATTACAGACAGATCTGGCATAGGAGAGAGGGAGAGAGTCTGAGGGAGTGATGTGAATGAGATTATCAGGGTTGCTATAGCAATGAGGTGAGAGAGATTTAGAAGACGGGGATACAGAGGGTGTAGTGAGGGTGCTGGCTCCTTGGCTCGGAAGGGACACTGCAACAGTTGAGCATGGAGGGAGTAAAGGTTGGTACAGAGGGATATGAGGTGAGGTAGGGAGAAGAGGGAGGGAGCAGGGCAGAGTGGTGGACGATTGCGCCCAAGGTAGGGTAGAGGTGAATGACAGTGGGGAGACTAGGGGAGAAGGATAGAGGTGGGAGCAGGGGACGAGAAAAGGATAGGGCAAACAAGGAGTGTGGAGTAAATGGAGGTCACTCTTTTGACCCTGATGCATGCACTTGCAGTGAGCACAAGTAAGTGTAGCAGCCAGTACAGCAAACAGTACTAACGCTGGTGAGTAGGTACCAGTCCTGCACATGTGTACATGCTTTTATTAGGGTTAGAAAACTGTTGGTAATAGCATGTATTGTGATGCAAGAGGATCGCAGGCTTGAGACTGAGATCTACTCCTGTATGTTGTAAGAGTTGTATTGTTGTACTTGGTGAATTGAGACATGGAGACATCCGTCTAATGTTTGTGGCCACATCATGACTTTCTACTGTACATCTATTAATAATTGTCCTAAGCTTCCTACGGCGCAGTCACCCATTACAGTTATCTGTATTACCTTGTGTTCTGTACAGAGAAGTGTCAGTGCTGCATTCAGTGTAATGTACTGTGTGCATTGCATCCTCATCGTCTGCCGCAACCAGGTGACAAACGTGTAAGGGTACAGAATGCGGTACTCCTTCATGATACTGAACTGTACCCTTCACAGCTCAGATGACTTACCGTCCGGAGTCTGGTCATATCCAAGACCTTTGTCTATATCATTTCAGCAGGTTGTGCCGATGGAGTGCTCCGTTGTGTCCATGCAGCATTGTCAGCAGGGAGTACTACTGTCACTCTCTTACTATGTGGTTCATATTCAGTCATCCTCAGGAGGATAAAAATAATTCTTTGGTTTGTAGCATTTCATGTGCCGACTGCGTGCATGACCTCTGTTTATTAAGCAGCATGGTGAAGGGGTACCAGATCCAGCAAGCTTGTCTCAGACACCCCTTATGGCTTGCGTGTGTAGTGCCACCTTGTGGTGTCATGTGGTAGGGCTGCTTTCTTACTGTTGTAATCTTTATTTTGGAACAGAAATGGTCAGCAGTCAGCACATCCCGATAGATGACGCAGGGAAAAGGAAAAAGAAAAAGCGAAGGACGAGAGCGGCAGAGGCCTTCACTGGGAAATTTGCAGGTCAATCTATAACTAAACACAGATTCCACTTGTGCTGTGATGAGGAAGAAAGTCACGTACTGTTTACTTTAGAGTGAGGCTGTAAACAGTTTGTCATGGATATGATTGCATCATGTAGACTTCTAATCTATTACTGGTTTACTTTCCCTGGCAGCTAATCATATGTAAAGAGAACAGTAAAGCCCCCGCAAGTCTGATGCAGTACATGGCCCTGATATACAAATATGGAGTTTATACCCCCCCAACCATTTAATATCCTGAGCCATGGATTCCATTGCTTCAGCCAGGGAGATAATGTTCTCCGGGATGAGAGATCGGATGTTTTGCGTTCTTCAGTCCAGTCTAATAAACCGTTGAGTGTGACTGACTTATAACTAGAGGGAATCTACAATACAAGTCTGCCTGTAATCACCAGTCCCTGAGGGTGGCACCCAGGGTGCCTAGCTTCCTGTCCTATAGCCATAACCTTCATTAGTAAAGATTATTGTTGGACATGATGTGTGTGCAGCTGCTGATACTTGCAGAATTATATAAGCACAGACCAGCAGATGACTCAAACTCTGACCAGCTCCGTTACTTAATCACTGATGTTGGCTTATCGAAAGATAGCAGTTACAACCGTACTCACTGTTACACACTGTTTCTCATGGGACAGAGCAGGGTGTCAATACAGTTCACTAGCCTTTGAGTGTACGTAGATAGTGGTGCAGGAACACTGAAATCATTGTGCACTGCAGGTAACCGCAGGTCTCTTTGGAGCTAAGTGAAAGATGTGTCCTCGTCTGTGATGCTCTAATGGGCCCTACACACTCAGCGACCCGCCGCCGAGCTGCCTGATGGCCGGCGGGTGACCCGGTGGCGGTGGGAGTAAAGTTTCGTCACCCGGCTCCATAGCAGTGCATGCTAATATGGACGAGATTGTCCATATTGGCCTGCATGCATAAGCGACCTGGCACCAATGATGAACGAGCGCGGGGCAGCGCATCGATCATTGTTGGTGCATACACACTGAACAATATGAACGAGTTCTCGTTCATTAATGAACGAGAACTTAAATCTTTCTGTGTGTAGGGCCCATTACACCAAGTCTCACACAGTCCTAATGTGGCCCCTGCACATGCTCAGTAGTGATCTCGGTGGCCATCTTGGGACAGGACATGAAGCCTCCCCGGAGGACAGGAAGACTGGAGTTTGTGCAGTAGTGCACTCCAACATTTTTATTTTTTCTCCCTCTAAATACAGTAAAAAAAAAATTTTTTTTTTTTTATTACATCACTTTGGAAGCATCACACACAAGGATTGCAGCAAAGGAGATTAAATATGCCACTGTAACTTTCCCACAATTTCCTGTGTGTTCTAGCTTCTTAGATGTCCCTCATTGTGTGTTTGTGTTTTGCAGACTTGTACCGGCTGACTGACGAGCTGCTTGGAGAGGGGGCCTACGCCAAAGTTCAAGGATGTGTCAGCTTGCATAACGGAAAAGATTACGCTGTTAAGGTGACTTAGCATTACAGTAGAACGTTTCCGGGACTTCTTTCTTTTTTTTTTTTTTTCATACAAACATACATTGACAGGTGTGGAAAGTCCAGCCATCTAGAGTTTGTGTGCCTGCCCTCGTCTCACTCCTGTAATATTGATTTTCCCATCAATGTTGGACATGAAAGGCAGACAACTGCGATTAACACTCGCACACACCCCACCCCCCCTTGCACAGATGGTTTGGTCTGACTCTTGCCAGTAAGTTTTAGTCTAATATAGGTGGTAGGTGCTGGGACTCGTGCTGCTGTCCTATTTTTAAGGTAAATGTGTTTCGTGTGGTGCACTGTACTAAGACAGATTGGCTCCGTCATTTGCAGATGTATTAACCGGGAGAAGGCATAAGGAAGTGATAAACCAGTGATAAATGCAAGGTGATAAACACACCAGCCAATCAGCTCCCATATGTAAATTAACAGTTAGCAGCTGATTGGCTGCAGTTAGCAGCTGATTGGCTGGTGCATAATCACCTTGCACTTAACACTGCTTTATCACTGGTTTATCACTTCCTTCTCCAGGTTAATACATCTACGCTGTTTGAATTTATATTCTTAATTGATTTGTACACCACGGAGGCGGATTGGCTGAGCTGCACATTGCTAATCGCTGGTTTTGCGGTTCAGTAATAGGGATGCCATCTTGTGGTTATCAGTTACTGAATCACAACAGCTGCATTCTACAAGTAGCTTTTTTTTCTTTTTCTTTTTTATTCAACAAACTAATGAGGTCCCACAAAAGTATTACTGTTTTCTTTCCCATCGGTTTTCACTAATGGTAACCTGACATATCCGGGGTGTAGTGTAGAGTTGTCAACATGTCTAGTAATACTTCAACAGAGGTCAGTTATTTTATTAACCCTTGCAGAACGGTCAGCCTTCATGGAAGTGAGGGGCAAAATGTATTAAGCCTGGATAAGTGGAAGGTGATAACACTTCAGCCAATCGTTACGGGTTTAAAAATGAAAGGAGCTGATTGGCTGGTGTGTTATCACCTTACACTCATCACTACTTTATTACTTCTCCAGGCTTAATACATCTGCCCCTGTGTCTCTTATTGAAGGGGAAAGTGTACTCCAGTAGAAAGAAGGTGCTACCTGATCAACCTTGTGGTTGGTCGCCTGTCTTAACTGGAAGATCCACTTTGGATTCCTGTGTTAGTGTTCCTTTCCCTTCAGGCCAAGGTCTGAGTGATTGGTAAGCTGAGAATGTTTTAAAGACCAGTCTAGTGGTAGCTGCAAAGTAGAATTTCCAACGCGTTTCATTGTGAGAACTTAATATGATGACATGGTAGGTTATTCCTCAGTGAAACGCATCAGTACATTACTTTGGGGTTACCACCGCACAGACATTCACAACCTCTTCAGCTTGGTGATTGATTCAACTGCTCTTCTGTGTGAGAGGCATGAAAGAGGGCTGATGTCCGTCGAAGCTGGTGATTGTGCTTTCATATGGTGGCATTGCTTGGAAAATCTCACTTGTTGTTTCCCTTTGCCTGCAGATAGTGGAGAAGAAGGCCGGGCACAGCCGCAGCCGAGTCTTTCGAGAAGTTGAAACTCTCTACCAGTGTCAAGGCAACAAGTAATAGCACATGGCAAAAGCAATTAGTGATTTGTGCCCGTTCTTCTGTGTGGTTGTCAAAATCATTTTGTATCATTTATAGAAGACTAGTTCTGTACAGTGCTGTTTATGGGGGGTAGCCCTTTTGCTGGACATCAGGTTACTAAGAAGACTGGGTCATAAAGCGGCTGCCAGAAACGTGATTTCCCTTTATTCTAATTCTGGACTTTTATACAGAGTCTCCTCTTTTTTTTGGTAAAATTGGTATGGGAAGAGCGTTGTCTATGAAATCGAAAGATCCCCTTTTAATGAACCATTGTGCAGAGAAAAGACAGGTGGGGATAGGATTATATATAGTATATTTTCTGAGTGTGAATCCTCTTAGGTCAGGTGTACTGTACCTAGGCAGGAACCTATCTGAATCAGAAAAGGAACTCCTAAAACTACAGACGGAGGCAGGAGGAACCCTAACCCTACAGTACCATAGTTCACACAAGCACACAGTCTACAGCCTCCTCTTTACTTTGGTGTAGGTTAATTTGCTTTCTTTTCTTAGGAATATTTTGGAGCTGATTGAGTTCTGTGAAGATGACGCCCGTTTCTATCTGGTGTTTGAAAAGTTACGAGGAGGTAAGTCTGAGAACTATAGAACATAACTGCTGGTTTGGGGCACACTGCCATGATAACTGCGTTAGCCAGAAATGTGTACTACTTTACCTGGACACTTATTCTAGTCCCACTGACAGTGAGCAGATTCATGTATTCACTCTCCCCCTAACTTGACCCAACCTGTGATAGATATATATATATCTATATATCTATATATATATATCTATATATATATCTATATCTATATATATATATATATCTATATATCTATATATATATATATATATATATATCTATCTATATATATATATATATATATATATATATATATATATATATATATATATATATATATATATAAAAAAAAAAAAAGCAGGTGTCCGGTTAAATAATGAATAATAGAGTCACATGCCAAACACTCGGGGTGAGGTTTAAGACAGAACCAGCACTCTGCGTAGTTTTCAAGACAAGTTTTACTCCAAACTGTACTTCAATCATAGAATAGTCACATCGACATCAGCATAAAACGACAAAGGCATATACTCATCGCATCAAGATGGTAATGTAACACTGGAAAACTCCCTAACAGCCGTTTTCGGTGAATAACCTTCCTCGGGGGAATAACCAGGCAAAGGGTCTAGCTGCCATGTGAAAAAGTGCTTGTGTGCCGTGACCCTCCCTTCCCGCAGCCTAATGCTAACCTTCCCCCACCCCTACAATTACATTACAATTAGTTATAAAATACATGGGGGGGGGATATTCAGTTTGCCCCGAAGAGACATTGGGAGTAAAAACCCCAGTTCTTTTGGGTGCTGCGGTCGGGCTATTTATTTAGCTCGGCCGGTAACGAGTGCAGTTACACCCATAAACACACAGGTTCAGTGAAACCTGTGTGTTTTCGGGTGAAATAGCGCTGTTGTCGGGCATTTTGCGGCAGGCGAAGCAAAATCCCTGATAAGCCGCGGCACGCGCCGGCTTATCGGGGCTAATTAGCCCCTGGCGGCGTCACATTACACCCGCAATCGTTGCGGGCAAATTGAATATCCCACATGGTCACTCTATACATTGATTTTTAACTATTACACAGTTCAACAAAAAACTTTTTTTTAGTTGCTAAGAATATCTGAACCGTTTAGGGTATGTTGGGGCTGCTGGACTGAAAAATGAGTCGTATTTTTTTCTAAATGGCTCTAGTTCTTGAGATAATGGATACCCCTATTAATAGGGAACTTAGCCTTAACGTGCCTATGGGAATTTATCTGGAACATTCTAGAAGGCGAGACGTACAGATATTCTAGTTGTTCGCTCTGCGATCATTCTATATTATTCCCAATCCGTATATAAGTGATCAGCCCCTGTCAAATGACATTTGGCGGCTGAGCGCTTTATGTTGTTGCTACTTTGTTACTGATTTGTGTATCTAAAAACTTAGAGCCAACCTAACAAAACCAATGTTCTATTCGGAATCTGCACCACAAAGTTACCCCAAAATCACTTAGTGTGAGTGGCAACAAAATAAGTGTTGTTCAGCGTTATAATGAACACTGTGAAAGAGAACCATAAATGGCCATGAGAGGGTAAAGGAGGGAGAGCAAGGGGAATGGTGAATTCCTGCTATTAAACAAAGTAGATCAAAGCTTTGCAGAACTGTCAGATAAAGTGCTAGCTCTGACAATGTCGCAGATGCAGCAACAGAAAATCAATCTACTAAATGCTTATCAAGCCTTTCTGGTTTAGACAAAGGAGTCCAGAAAGCTTCTATAAGATGAACTATTTATTTTGCTTTACTAAATTGTGACTATAGAATAACCACGAGAATGTCACTTCCGTCGTTAAGCCCTTTGTACTGAGATGGGCAAATACAGCAGCTTAGGGCAAATACAGCAGCTTATTCACCCAATCCTCTGGGTGATTCTATATTGTTCCTTTTCCTTAAATAAGGTTTACGGGGCAGATTTTGCAAGCCGCTGGTTCTCGACTGCTCTGATCCTGAATTTTAAAACTGCAATAATATTAGATACAAATCCAGGCGTAGCATTTCAGCCTCTATGTAGGAAAACTTATAGCACCCCCTGCAGGTTTTGAGTGACTTCATCAGTGAAATCTTTGAGGTGTACATGCTAACGATTTTATAGAGTGATTAAAGAGGAGTGATATCTTTGTCTTTGTCTTCCAACCATAAACTAATTTATTAATTTTCTCAGAGCACTTATAATTATACTTTCTCTGACGTCCTAGTGGATGCTGGGTACTCCGTAAGGACCATGGGGAACAGACGGGCTCCGCAGGAGACTGGGCACTCTAAAGAAAAGATTAGGTACTATATCTGGTGTGCACTGGCTACTCCCTCTATGCCCCTCCTCCAGACCTCAGTTAGAATCTGTGCCCGGCCAGAGCTGGATGCACTCTAGGGGCTCTCCTGAGCTTCCTAGAAAGAAAAGTATTTTAGGTTTTTTATTTTCAGTGAGATCTGGCAACAGACTCACTGCTACGTGGGACTTAGGGGAGAGAAGCAAATCTACCTGCTTGCAGCTAGCTTGTGCTTCTAGGCTACTGGACACCATTAGCTCCAGAGGGATCGAACACCGGGCCCGACCTCGATCGTCCGTTCCCGGAGCCGCGCCGCCGTCCCCCTTGCAGAGCCAGAAGACGGAAGAAACCGGAGGAAATCGGCGGCTGATGACTTCGGTCTTCATTAAGGTAGCGCACAGCACTGCAGCTGTGCGCCATTGCTCCCTATGCACACCACACACTCCGGTCACTGATGGGTGCAGGGCGCTGGGTGGGGCACCCTGGGCAGCAATTAGAGTACCTTACATGGCGAATTGACACATAATACAGCTTTTAAGCTGTATATGTGCATAATCCCCCGCCATTATACAGATAAAAAAGCGGGAGAAGTCCGCCGAGAAGGGGGCGGGGCTATCTTCCTCAGCACACCGGCGCCATTTTCTCTTCACAGCTCCGCTGGAAGACAGCTCCCCAGGCTCTCCCCTGCAGTTTCCAGACATCAAGGGTAAAAAAGAGAGGGGGGGCACTAAATTTAGGTGCAAAACTATATATAAAAGCAGCTGTAGGGAAAATCGCTTTTGTTAGTGTAAATCCCTGATTATATAGCGCTGTGGTGTGTGCTGGCATACTCTCTCTCTGTCTCCCCAAAGGACTTTGTGGGGTCCTGTCCTCAGTCAGAGCATTCACTGTGTGTGTGCGGTGTGTCGGTACGGCTGTGTCGACATGTTTGATGAGGACGCTTACGTGGAGGCGGAGCAGGTGCCGATAAGTGTCGCCCCCTGCGGGGCCGACACCTGAGTGGATGGATATGTGGAAGGTATTAACAGACAGTGTCAACTCCTTACATAAAAGGTTCGATGACGCAGCTTTGGGACAGCCGGCATCTCAGCCCGCGCCTGCCCAGGCATCTCAGAGGCCGTCAGGGGCTCAAAAACGCCCGCTACCTCAGATGGCAGACACAGATGTCGACACGGAGTCTGACTCCAGTGTCGACGAGGATGAGACAAATATACAATCCACTAGGGCCATCCGATGCATGATTACGGCAATGAAAAATGTGTTGCACATTTCTGACATTAACCCGGTTACCACAAAAAAGGGTATTATGTTTGGGGAGAAAAAGCAGCCAGTGACTTTTCCCCCATCTGATGAGTTAAATGAATTGTGTGAAGAAGCGTGGGGTTCCCCAGATAAGAAACTAGTAATTTCTAAGCGGTTACTAATGGCGTACCCTTTCCCGCCAACGGATAGGTTACGCTGGGAGACATCCCCTAAGGTGGACAAGGCGCTCACACGCTTATCAAAAAAGGTGGCACTGCCTTCTCAGGATACGGCCGCCTTAAAGGAGCCTGCAGATAGAAAGCAGGAGGCTATCCTGAAGTCTGTGTATACACACTCGGGTACTATACTGAGACCTGCTATTGCTTCAGCATGGATGTGTAGTGCTGCAGCAGCGTGGTCTGATTCCCTGTCTGATAACATTGATTCCCTTGACAGGGACGCTATATTGCTAACCATAGAGCATATTAAAGACGTAGTCTTATATATGAGAGATGCACAGAGGGACATTTGCCTGCTGGCATCTAGAATTAATGCAATGTCCATTTCTGCCAGGAGATTATTATGGACTCGGCAGTGGACAGGTGATGCTGATTCTAAAAGGCACATGGAAATTTTGCCTTATAAGGGTGAGGAATTGTTTGGGGACGGTCTTTCGGACCTCGTATCCACAGCAACAGCTGGGAAGTCGACTTTTTTTTTTTACCTCAGGTTCCCTCACAACCTAAGAAAGCACCGTATTATCAAGTACAGTCCTTTCGGCCTCAGAAAGGCAAGCGGGTTAGAGGCGCGTCCTTTCTGCCCAGAGGCAGGGGTAGAGGAAAAAAGCTGCACCATACAGCCAGTTCCCAAGAAAAAAATCCTCCCCTGCTTCCACTAAGTCCACCGCATGATGCTGGTGCTCCACATGTGGAGCCAGGTGCGGTGGGGGCCCATCTCCGGAACTTCAGCGACCAGTAGGTTCGCTCACAGGTGGATCTCTGGGTTCTACAAGTGGTATCTCAGGGATACAAGCTGGAGTTCGAGACGTCTCCCCCTCACCGTTACCTCAAATTGGCCTTGCCAGCTACTCCCCAGGACAGGGAGGTAGTACTGGCGGCAATTCACAAGCTGTACCTCCAGCAGGTGATAATCAAAGTTCCCCTCCTTCAACAGGGACGGGGTTACTATTCCACAATGTTTGTGCTGCCGAAACCAGACGGTTCGGTGAGACCCATTCTAAATTTGAAATCCTTGAACACTTGTATAAGGTAGTTCAAGTTCAAAATGGAATCGCTCAGGGCGGTTATTGCAAGCCTGGAAGAGGGGGATTACATGGTATCACTGGACATCAAGGATGCTTACCTACATGTCCCTATTTACCCACCTCACCAGGTGTACCTCCGTTTTGTGGTACAGGACTGCCATTACCAATTCCAGACGTTGCCGTTTGGTCTGTCAACGGCACCGAGGGTATTTACCAAAGTAATGGCCGAAATGATGATACTCCTTCGGAAGAAGGGAGTTATAATTATCCCGTACTTGGACGATCTCCTTATAAAGGCGAGGTCCAGGGAGCAGTTGTTGGTCGGAGTAGCACTATCTCAGGAAGTGCAACAACAGCACGGCTGGATTCTGAATATCCCAAAGTCGCAGCTGGTTCCTACGACGCGTCTGCTGTTCCTGGGTATGATTCTGGACACAGAACAGAAGAAGGTGTTTCTCCCGGAGGAGAAGGCCAAGGAGTTGTCATCTCTGGTCAGAGACCTCCTAAAACCACAACAGGTGTCGGTGCATCACTGCACGCGAGTCCTGGGAAAGATGGTAGCTTCTTACGAGGCAATTCCATTCGGCAGGTTCCATGCACGGATCTTTCAGTGGGATCTGTTAGACAAGTGGTCCGGATCGCATCTTCAGATGCATCGGCTGATCACCCTGTCCCCGAGGGCCAGGGTGTCTCTGCTGTTGTGGCTGCAGAGTGCTCATCTTCTCGAAGGCCGCAGATTCGGCATACAGGACTGGGTCCTGGTGACCACGGATGCAAGCCTCCGAGGTTGGGGGGCAGTCACTCAGGGAAGAAACTTCCAGGGGACTATGGTCGAGTCAGGAGGCTTCCCTACACATAAATATTCTGGAACTAAGGGCCATTTACAATGCCCTAAGTCAGGCAAAACCCCTGCTTCAAAACCAGCCGGTGCTGATTCAGTCAGACAACATCACGGCGGTCGCCCATGTAAACAGACAGGGCGGCACAAGAAGCAGGCTGGCGATGGCAGAAGCCACAAGGATTCTCCGATGGGCGGAAAATCACGTGATAGCACTGTCAGCAGTGTTCATCCCGGGAGTGGACAACTGGGAAGCAGACTTCCTCAGCAGGCACGACCTCCACCCGGGAGAGTGGGGACTTCATCCAGAAGTCTTCCAGCTGATTGTAAATCGTTGGGAAAGGCCACAGGTGGACATGATGGCGTCCCGCCTCAACAAAAAGCTAAAACGATATTGCGCCAGGTCAAGGGACCCTCAGGCGATAGCTGTGGACGCTCTAGTGACACCGTGGGTGTACCAGTCGGTTTATGTGTTCCCTCCTCTTCCTCTCATACCAAAGGTACTGAGGATAATAAGAAAGAGAGGAGTAAGAACTATACTCATCGTTCCGGATTGGCCAAGAAGGACTTGGTACCCGGAACTACAAGAAATGATCTCAGAGGACCCTTGGCCTCTGCCTCTCAGACAGGACTTGTTACAGCAGGGGCCCTGTCTGTTCCAAGACTTACCGCGGCTGCGTTTGATGGCATGGCGGTTGAACGCCGGATCCTGATGGAAAAGGGCATTCCGGTTGAAGTCCTTCCTACGCTGATAAAAGCTAGGAAGGATGTGACAGCAAAACATTATCACCGCATATGACGAAAATATGTTGCTTGGTGTGAGGCTATGAAGGCCCCAACAGAAGAATTTCAGCTGGGTCGATTTCTGCACTTCCTACAGTCAGGAGTGACTATGGGCCTAAAATTGGGATCCATAAAAGTCCAGATTTCGGCCCTGTCTATTTTCTTTCATAAAGAACTGGCTTCACTGCCTGAAGTTCACACGTTTGTCAAGGGAGTGCTGCATATTCAGCCCCCTTTTGTGCCTCCAGTGGCACCTTGGGATCTCAACGTTGTGTTGGATTTCCTAAAATCATTGTTTTGAGCCACTTCAGACCGTGGAGCTAAAATATCTCACGTGGAAAGTGGTCATGCTATTGGCCTTAGCTTCGGCTAGGCGTGTGTCAGAATTGGCGGGTTTGTCATGTAAAAGCCCCTATCTGATCTTCCATATGGACAGGGCAGAATTGAGGACTCGTCCCCAATTTCTTCCTAAGGTGGTATCAGCGTTTCATTTGAACCAACCTATTGTGGTGCCTGCGGCTACTCGGGACTTGGAGGATTCCAAGTTGCTGGACGTAGTCCGGGCCCTGAAAATATGTTTCCAGGACGGCTAGGGTCAGAAAAACTGACTCGCTGTTTATCCTGCATGCACCCAACAAGCTGGGTGCTCCTGCTTCTAAGCAGACTATTGCTCGCTGGATCTTTAGCACGATTCAGCAGGCTCATTCTGCGGCTGGACTGCCGCATCCTAAATCAGTAAAAGCCCATTCCACGAGGCAGGTGGGCTCTTCTTGGGCGGCTGCCCGAGGGGTCTCTGCTTTACAACTTTGCCGAGCTGCTACCTGGTCGGGATCAAACACGTTTGCAAAATTCTACAAGTTTGATACCCTGGCTGAGGAGGACCTTGAGTTTGCTCATTCGGTGCTGCAGAGTCATCCGCACTCTCCCGCCCGTTTGGGAGCTTTGGTATAATCCCCATGGTCCTTACGGAGTACCCAGCATCCACTAGGACGTCAGAGAAAATAAGAATTTACTCACCGGTAATTCTATTTCTCGTAGTCCGTAGTGGATGCTGGGAGCCCGTCCCAAGTGCGGACTTCTGCAATACTTGTATATAGTTATTGCTTAACTATAGGGTTATTGTTCTGAGCCATCTGTTGAATGAGGCTCAGCTGTTATTCATACTGTTAACTGGGTATAGTTATCACAAGTTGTACGGTGTGATTGGTGTGGCTGGTATGAGTCTTACCCTGGATTCCAAATCCTTTCCTAGTAATGTCAGCTCTTCCGGGCACAGTTTCCCTAACTGAGGTCTGGAGGAGGGGCATAGAGGGAGGAGCCAGTGCACACCAGATATAGTACCTAATCTTTTCTTTAGAGTGCCCAGTCTCCTGCGGAGCCCGTCTGTTCCACATGGTCCTTACGGAGTACCCAGCATCCACTACGGACTACGAGAAATAGAATTACCGGTGAGTAAATTCTTATTTATTCACTCAGAGGCTTATCCAATGATGCGCAAGTTTTACTGCGTGTGGAAATTAAACAATTTAACGTTTTCCCCTGCAAAGTAATTCTTGGTAAGCCACTGATCTGCGTAAAATGTGGCATCTAATGGGTTTCCCTGCATGTTAAATGCCAGTGGTGCATTTTTCCGTGGCCTTTTCTTCAAACCCTTGGAGCAGCGAGATAAAGTGCACCCTCTGGATGCAGGGTATCGGCTGCTGATTTAATTGGTCAGCACCAACAGTTGGCCGTAGTGTAAACCCCCCTGGTTAATTGGATATGCCCCTTAATGTGTTTTGTAGGGAATAAGATTGGAACAAATGAAGTACATGTAACTGGTACTTTCTAATTTGCGGTTCCAACTCTGTTCTGTATACTGTAAACTTTCCATAAAGAAAACAAACCCTTCTCTAATGTATTATACTTACTGTGTAAGCAGCACAAGTACTGACAGTCTTTATATACATAAGAGATTATTCACTGTGGAATGGTGTGATTTGTTCCTCCAGGTTCCATCCTCTCCCATATTCAGAGGCGTAAACACTTTAATGAGAGAGAGGCCAGTAAGGTGGTCCGAGATATCGCCTCTGCCCTGGATTTTCTACATAACAAAGGTAGTAACATTATCGATTATAAATTACATATACAATGTAGTGATAACGACTACATTAAAGATGCATAGTAAGAATAAAAGTCTGGCCTGGGGAAGACCAATAGGTAGGGGACTGCAATAGTCAGTGCGGGAGATAATTTGCAGCGTTGTGTGTGTATTATGGAAATGTTTCTTGCATGTATGTAGCAGGATTTGGATGCTTATTGGATGTCGGCAACCAAGGATGGTTTGGGTGTCCTCTGGAGTATCTTGTGAGCAGGGCACTGATACCTCCTGGTAACCCCAGTCGTGTGTTAGCACCGTTTTTGTTCACAATTGTAAAGTGCTGCGGCTACCCTTCTATGTTACAAGGAGCTTGGGTTGTACAGTAGGATTTATTGTTGTGTTGTCACCGTAAATGGAGGCAGCAGCCCGATTGAGTTGGTGGAGGTGAGAGGGCATTAAAGATGAAATGGGAGAAAGACAAGCCCGTAATGTGAGCCAACCCAGATGGTAATAAATCCGTGGATGACTGGTAAATATGGATACCATTAGCCTTCAACTGAAAGGGGAAGCAGAGAGGAAGTGGATCCAAGAAACAATGATCTGAGCGATTTGAGAAGTAGGATGAGAACCAGGGATAGAACAGTGTCCTGAAGACCTAGAGAATGTAGCGCTTGTATGAGAAGAGACTGGTCAGCAGTGTCCATTGCAGCAGCGAGATCCAGGAGAAGTAGAAGCGAGTAATGGACTTTACACTTAGTAGTGATCAAATCATTTCTGGAATGAAGAGAAGGTGGCGGCAGAGGGTACAGGGACTGAACATAAGTTACTATATGACAATATTGTTATGTATGTGATTAATATAAATGCCAAGTTGTATGAACGCCTGTAAAGTCTGTGCGATCAGTGTGTGTTTATGTAAGTACGTGTGCACTGTATATATGTATACGTACATCATGGTTGGGGATGTAGATATGTGACCGGTCACAATACCGATGCCGGGATCCCGCCCCATCACAATCGCAACAGCCAGCATGCCGACTAACAGGTACTTTTCCCACTCGTGGGTGTCCATGGCACCCATAGAGTGTGTATAGAACCTGTGGCGAGCACAGCTTGCAAGGGGCTTCGTTGCGCTCGCCTTCCCCCCACCCCCCTGCTGGGCATCTGTATAGCGACGGTCGCACGAACCCGACCCCATGGTTGGTTGGGCTGCAGTTAGATTGAACGCTCGGGCTAACCAGCTGTACTGTACATAGGAAAAGAGGGAGCTGGCAGTCTCAGGACATTGGTTCAGCGCCAGCCAATTGGGTTGGAGCTTAGGGTTTATAACTGTGGGTGGAGCGGGCGAGTTGGACGATTATAAGAGAGAAGTGATCTGTGTCCGTTTAGTGCCAGGGATCACTAAGGGAAATTGGTGCACATCCAACAACCAGTTTATTTCACCAGAAACACTGCTCCAATTCCTGGTAGGGAGATCATTATCTCGTTTTATGTCTGCTATTGTTGATCTCTCTCTCTCTCTCTCTCTCCTCTGTCTCCCAGGAATTGCACATCGAGACCTGAAGCCAGAAAATATATTGTGTGAATGTGAAGATAAGGTACAAAATGCTGATGTTAATGGACTTAGAGGCCTATTTATTGACATTATTTTTACTAAAATGTGAAAAAGGGTGTTTTCACACCCTTTTCACATTATTTTAGTATCATTCCAATGTATTAAAGGGAATTGGAGCAGTTTTTTATGAAAAACTGCTCCAAACCCTTTAATTGTAATTTTTTTAGTAAGCCACTTGCATTCCCCATACTTATAATGGGAAATGCAATGTGGCCGAATTTACTAAAAAAATAATAAACAATTAAAAATCACCATAGTATGCCCTGTGATATTAACGCCTGCTCAGGCTGGCGAAATCACATGGCAGCACTGCGATACGCAGCCTTTGCCCAGCTTTCTCTGCCCCTGGCTGTGCGGCACCCTGCCAGTGTGATCCGCTCTGTGTGTCCGATGGACACTAGCTGATCACTGGTTAAAATAACATACAAGTGGGGAAAAAAAACATACTTACCAGTCCATGGAGCTGGCGATCGGTGCTACTGTGCGGGCTGCCGGGTCCTCCATGTGCTGCGCTGTGACCCCCGGTGCAGTAAAGTTACACTGCAAAGCTGCAGCGCACTTTACAGCATCGGGGGTCACAGCAGCGCACAGGATCCGGCGCCCGGCAGCCCAGCATGAACAGCGATCACCGGCTCCCTGGACTGGTATGTATTTACGGGGGGTAGTCGCGACAGTGGGGTAGATGTGGTGGCGCATGCGCAGCAGGACATCGTGGTATTTTTCACGAAAAAGACTCTGATACTGTTACGGATTCTGTCCCTGCATATTAATATTATTATTATTATCCTTTGTATGTGCCACATGGGATCCGCAGCGCCCAATTACAGAGTAAACAAATAAGAAAAACATGAAGACAGTGACTTACAGTCCAATACAATATAGGACAAGTACAGGGTATATAAACATAGCTGCATCAGTAAACAGCACTGAAATAAGTATCAGGGTGGCAGAAAACCAAAGGATTTTGTGCTATCAAAGGGAGTATTGAAAAGAAGAGAAGTTAAGTAAGAGATAGATGTAAAAGCACATGAGGGAAGAGGACCCTGCTCGTAAGAGCTTACATTCTAAAGGGGAGGGGCACACAGACGGGTGACACAGATGGGGTAGAAAGTGAGCGTGGGCCACAGAAGGCCTGGGTTTGGTGAAGAAGTGTGTCTTGAGATAATTGATACATCCGTGTGTTGTAATCCATTATCGCAGTGCGGATTCGGTTGATTTTATCACATGCCATCCGCGGATGGTGATACATAGACCTCGTAGCGCTAGTAGCAGTATCTGTATCATAGCATATTAGTGGGAATAACAGTGGTAGCAGTTTATAATCTTGCCGTTCTTATTTGGAGTCTGCATGAACAGCACTTGCAGCGGTGGCAGACACAGTAATGTATTGTAAAGTGACGCTTCGTCTATGTTTGTTTCTAGGTGTCGCCTGTGAAAATCTGTGACTTTGATCTGGGGAGTGGTGTAAAGCTGAACAGTGCGTGTACCCCAATAACGACCCCAGAACTCACTACTCCTGTAAGTCCAGACAGTACCCCAATAAGGACGGCTCTCTGTAATAGCTTCCTAACCACTGTAACCCTGTTTCTCTATCGTCCTAGTGGATGCTGGGGTTCCTGAAAGGACCATGGGGAATAGCGGCTCCGCAGGAGACAGGGCACAAAAAGTAAAGCTTTTTCAGATCAGGTGGTGTGCACTGGCTCCTCCCCCTATGACCCTCTTCCAGACTCCAGTTAGATTTTTGTGCCCGGCCGAGAAGGGTGCAATCTAGGTGGCTCTCCTAAAGAGCTGCTTAGAAAAAGTTTAGCTTAGGTTTTTTATTTTACAGTGATTCCTGCTGGCAACAGGATCACTGCAGCGAGGGACTGAGGGGAGAAGGAGTCAACTCACCTGCGTGCAGGATGGATTGGCTTCTTGGCTACTGGACATCAAGCTCCAGAGGGACGATCACAGGTACAGCCTGGATGGTCACCGGAGCCGCGCCGCCGGCCCCCTTGCAGATGCTGAAGTCAGAAGAGGTCCAGAATCGGCGGCTGAAGACTCCTGCAGTCTTCTAAAGGTAGCGCACAGCACTGCAGCTGTGCGCCATTTTCCTCTCAGCACACTTCACACGGCAGTCACTGAGGGTGCAGGGCGCTGGGAGGGGGGCGCCCTGGGAGGCAAATGAATACCTATAAAGGCTAAAAATACCTCACATATAGCCCCTAGAGGCTATATGGAGATATTTAACCCCTGCCTGATTTTTCTAAATAGCGGGAGACGAGCCCGCCAGAAAAGGGGCGGGGCCTATCTCCTCAGCACACGGCGCCATTTCCTCTCACAGCTCCGCTGGTCAGGACGGCTCCCAAGTCTCTCCCCTGCACTGCACTACAGAAACAGGGTAAAACAGAGAGGGGGGGGCAAATTTATGGCGATATTTTGATATAACAAAGCAGCTATAAGGGAGCACTTATTATAAGGCTATCCCTGATATATAGCGCTTTTGGTATGTGCTGGCAAACTCTCCCTCTGTCTCCCCAAGGGGCTAGTGGGTCCTGTCTTCGTTAGGAGCATTCCCTGTGTGTCTGCTGTGTGTCGGTACGTGTGTGTCGACATGTATGAGGACGATATTGGTGTGGAGGCGGAGCAATTGCCAAATATGAGGATGTCACCCCCTAGGGAGTCGACACCAGAATGGATGCCTTTATTTATGGAACTACGGGATAGTGTCAACACGCTAAAGCAGTCGTTTGACGACATGAGGCGGCCGGACAATCAATTAGTGCCTGTCCAGGCGACTCAAACACCGTCAGGGGCTGTGAAACGCCCTTTGCCTCAGTCGGTCGACACAGACCCAGACGCAGGCACTGACTCCAGTGGTGACGGTGACGATTCAACCGTATTTTCCAGTAGGGCCACACGTTATATGATTTTGGCAATGAAGGAGGCGTTACATTTAGCTGATACTACAGGTACCACTAAACAGGGTATTATGTGGGGTATGAAAAAACTACCTATAGTTTTTCCTGAATCAGAAGAATTAAATGACGTGTGTAATGAAGCGTGGGTTGCCCCTGATAAAAAGCTGATAATTTCAAAGAAATTATTGGCATTATACCCTTTCCCGCCAGAGGTTAGGGAGCGCTGGGAAACACCTCCTAGGGTGGACAAGGCGCTAACACGCTTATCTAAACAAGTGGCGTTACCCTCTCCTGAGACGGCCGCACTTAAAGATCCATCAGATAGGAGGATGGAAAATATCCAAAAAAGTATATACACACATGCAGGTGTTATACTACGACCAGCTGTAGCGACTGCCTGGATGGGCAGTGCTGGGGTAGTTTGGTCAGAGTCCCTGATTGAAAATATTGATACCCTGGACAGGGACAATATTTTACTGTCGTTAGAACAAATAAAGGATGCATTTCTTTATATGCGTGATGCACAGAGGGATATCTGCACACTGGCATCACGGGTAAGTGCTATGTCCATTTCGGCCAGAAGAGCTTTATGGACGCGACAGTGGACAGGCGATGCGGATTCAAAACGGCATATGGAAGTTTTGCCGTATAAAGGGGAGGAGTTATTTGGAGTCGGTCTATCAGATTTGGTGGCCACGGCTACAGCCGGGAAATCCACCTTTCTACCTCAAGTCACTCCCCAACAGAAAAAGGCACCGACTTTTCAACCGCAGCCCTTTCTTTATCATCCACTAGGGGGCACTGGAGTACTCTTGGGATATGGACGGGCGTAGCCGAACAAAGGCACTGAATATTCAAATTCAGGACTCTCCCCCCCCCTCCATATCCCCAAGTACCTCAGTGTACCTTGCCAGTGTTTTTTCGGTGCTCACAGATGAACATCGGCTTGTGGCAATGGCCACTTTTCAGAAGATTTTTATTTTTAATTTTTACACTTCCCGTCCCAGTTTCTGAAAAACATGGGTCCGGGATGGTGCCGCTGCAAGGCAGCGGATGGCGTGTCGGTCCTCACAAAGAGCACCCTCACAGCCACAGGCGCTATAGGCAAGCGCATGGCGTGTCGGTCCTCACAAAGAGCACCCTCACAGCCACAGGCGCTATAGGCAAGCGCATGGCGTGTCGGTCCTCACAAAGAGCACCCTCACAGCCACAGGCAGCCACTGTCTCCTGCAAACTGAACGGAGCTTACAGGAAGAAGCTCCGTCACAGCCAGAAGGAGACAAAGAGCTGGAAAGATCTACAGCTGCAACGCAGCCAAGATGAGATGCTGGAGGCTGAAACGGAGCAGAGAGAAGCTCGTCACAGCCAGGAGAAGGCAGCACAAGGTATGAGTGTCAGGGCGGTCAGCTCACGCTGCCGCCCTGCTGTGTGTGAGCTGTAGAATGCCATAGCCGCTGAGCACGGGAGTGTTATAACTAACAGAGCGGCCGCACGTCACTCAGACGCCGGCCGCTCTCACTGCTCTGATGCGGCACCGCTACACGCCGCCGACATCCTCCGGGCGCTCAACTAAGCAGAGCGGCCGCACGTCACTCAGACGCCGGCCGCTCTCACGGCTCTGATGCGGCACCGCTACACGCCGCCGACATCCTCCGGGCGCTCAACTAAGCAGAGCGGCCGCACGTCACTCAGACGCCGGCCGCTCTCACGGCTCTGATGCGGCACCGCTACACGCCGCCGACATCCTCCGGGCGCTCAACTAAGCAGAGCGGCCGCACGTCACTCAGACGCCGGCCGCTCTCGCTGCTCTGATGGCCCGGCACGCCGCCGAGACGCTCCTCTGTACTAAAGAGCGGCCGCACGTCACTAAAGGACGCCGGCCGCTCTTCCAGTGAGACACCGCAGACACAGGGAGACTGTGTACTGCTGTAGGAAGCAGCTGCCGGACGGCTCCCCGGCGCTAGATTCAGGCGCTCTCCCTGTTCCCGATCTCCGTACGCTGCAGGTAAGGGATGCAGGGGGGGGGAGGGGGAATAATACCCATGGCAGCAGCAAAGGCTGCATGGGTTCAAAATACACAAGCAGCGCAGCACTTTAAACAATGTACACTGTGTACTGGGATGTTTCAGCACGTTTTATATATATATAAATATAATAAAGCTTTTGCTGGCGAAACTGTCTATAATATATATGTGTAAACACTTTGTATATATATATATAATATATATATGAGGCTTTGGCTGGCAATAGGTTATCAGTGGCATACCCTATTGCACGTTTAACCATGTTTTCTGTTATTTTTGGTTACACTGGCATACACTGCAGGCAGTGCTCATATTATTTGAATAAATGCACTGTATAATAGGCTATTAAGCTTAGTAACTGTATAATAGGCTATTAAGCTTAGTAACTGTATAATAGGCTATTAAGCCTATATTAAAACTGCAGCAGGTAACCTGTACTGTGATTTTCTAGGAAAGCATGGCATGACGGCCATTTTAATCATTGCTGGTTTTTTCCAGTTATAATTCCAGACTGTACACCTCTACTCCACAAGGAGGCGCAGGGGTGTTAGTGGGAATTTTTAGTTCAATTCTAGAACATTCCTGCCCTACATCTTTAAGCCACCAGAAGGCGCAGGGGTGTTAGTAGGAATTTGGTTCGGGTTTCATGCCCATGTGAACTGCTTTTCACATAAAGAACACTTTAGTTTCCTAATAAATATGCTGTTCAGCAATAACATATATATATAGATATATATGCCATATAATAATGGTATTAAGTCGTGCAAGTGTCTGTCTGTTGCCTATTATGATGTTTGTCTACATAGCGAATAAGGCTCTAGTGCAGACTAAAAATGTTAACATTGGCAATTCAAGTTAAAACAGCGGTAATCGGAGTCTCAGAATAACTCCGCCAGCGCTAACAAAAGACAATCTTTCCAAAGTGACAATTTTCCTTTGGGTACCAGAGTGTTTATTTCACTAGTCTTATAATTTAATGCACGATTCTATGTCAAATCTCACACCGATAACTACGAGTGAGAAGGGTACATTAGTCCAGCACTCAGATAGTGCGGGGTTTTGGACAACCATAAATAATCGTTTCCAAAAGGACGCGATCCGCCATTGGTATATGCGTTTCTGTCAAACATTATAAAAACCACAGATACATTTGGGTCACTAGAATCTATGTATGAAACCATACCGATCACGGTTAAAAGAAGCTGCAGAGTATATCTGTAAAGCTTCTGCTAACGCCGGTTACTTTCATTGTCGTTAGTAACGCGCGACAAGGCCAGAGCTTGTTTGCTCCTAAATTTGATATATGTGTAACGACATTTTATCCCTTTAGGATATTCTGCCATTAGCGCATACAATTTACTTGTAACAGCGTTTTATTCCTTTATAAAAAAAAAAAAAAAAAAAAAAAGTCACGCCTTGTAACGAGTGCTTGCTTCGGCAGCACAAAATTGGAAGGTTCACATGCAAATTCTTGAAGCGTTCCATATACAGGACGTTACAGTCACAAGTCAGTGGGTTGATGACCTCTTTTACAATTGTGGAAGTGTGTCTTTTCATGTTACAGTTGCGAGGTTTCATGTCTTCAACTCATATATGTCTCAGCTATTTACAGCTTGGAGTACAAAACTGCTTCTGTCGAACGGGTTGGCAGGTTGTCATTTAGTCTTTGCTGGTTTATAAACCAGGCAGTAGTACGCCAACAGAGTCAGAGTTACTTATTCCCCTCTGTTTGAGCAAAATCAAACAGCTCCGTTCCAATATCAATCAGCAAGTAATTTTCTGCAGTTAGTTTTTGCTTATTGAAGACACAAAATTGTATAATTGCATTTGACCTTCACAATGCGTATTTACACATTAACCATTTCATTTCTACAGTTGCTTATCGCTTCCTGTATTTACCAAAGTGATGTTGGAATGATAGCTCATCTCACATAAGAACTATGTATCAACAAAGTTCCTATATCTTGCGTTACTAAGGTATACTGCGGTAGCAGATTAAGTAACAATCACATCTAAGTCTGTCTAAACGATGTCAATTCCTAGGTAAGATTATAAATATGGTAATTCAAAGACTTTTACCTACTACACCAGCAACAACAAAAGTACACTTACACTAGCGGTACATTGGTGTATTCACTTATTAAGAATAAAGATGGGTTTTCAATTTAGTTCGCCACCCTTCATTTGCTTTACCCACAAAGGAACAAGGGTGCGTATACTCTGGATTACAGTCACAGAGAGTCAGGATTTGTCGTTATAAGGTTCTAAAACACGACAGATTGCTGTCGATAAATGTACTAGAACTCTGTGCATTTTACAATGCAATAGATAAATGTCCTAGAACTATGTGCATTTTACAATGCAATAAATCGCTTTCAGTCTGACCAGGGATAGACTCTGGTTTCTCTTCAGAACAAATAAATCTTTCGCTTTTTACTAAAGATTTCTGTGGAGAGGAACAACCGTGAGTTTCATGTAATTTTGTTTTTCATACCTGGCTCACGCTGCCCTTAAGCAGTCAAACAAAGCAACGGCAGTTGCATACTCAACAACCAATGAGAACCAATAAGCCGCATGGCAAGGCGGTAGGTAACTCAAATCTTCAATGGCTCAGAACGCCATTATGTGAAAATGTCAAAATATCAATCCGTGAGTGGACATCTGTTAGACAGACGATCTCACCTGTCAGGGTTTGGATTTTAAAACACTGGACATTAAATCCAGAGGTGTTTCAGATGTGAGTCCACAGAAGGGGGTTACCCTCAAGTATACATGAGGGCATCTCACCACAATTACAAAAGCTCAGTATGTGTACATCACATTCATGGGGTCATTCAGCATCGTGTATCTGGCTTCACCAATTTCCGCTTCTTTCTTCGTTGCCAAAACGGATCAGAAGACAGTTCGTCACAGGCATACTGGTGGTATCTTATGGGTTTCAGAGAAGTTTGCTTCTCGAATTTTCAAGGAATACTTGCACACGATCTTGGCCCGCTCATAATACGTCCAACCTGTTACATCAGGGAACGTTCTTTTACCCATAGTTACCTATGTACCTATTATCTATGTACCGCAGCTGCGGTTGACGGGGTGAGGGTTCAGTGCTCGCTTCGGCAGCACATATACTAAAGTTGGAACGATACAGAGAAGATTAGCATGGCCCCTGCGCAAGGATGACACGCAAATTCGTGAAACGTTCCATAAGACCGCCCTCTTAAAAAAATAGAGCATTACAGTATCGGTTATACCAACCATGTAACGAAATAGTAAGCCGCTTAAGGCAGCTCATTATTAAAACATTTCGTGTGCTTACATAGGTTGTAAACCTCAGAAGTTTCCAACATCATACTTCAAGTACCCGTATTCTGTTAAACGGGATGGAATGGAAAACTGCGTTCATCTGCACTAACAGTGCAGGTATCTGTGTGGTAAACGTATTTTCAAAGAAGTTTGCCTCTATTTGCGTCTGTAAACATCTTTCTACAAGGTGTCACCAAAGTTCAGACTCTATTTATCCCACCTACAGCGCCAGGCGATTTGAGGTTGGGTTCAGATTTATTACAGTTTTCATATTTTGGAACCCTTTCAACAAAGGGGAAGTAAGTTTCATATTTTTTGAACCTTTACAACAAATGAGAATTAAGTTTCTCACTTTGGAAAACATTTTTCTTCTAGCCTTGCCTTCGGCAAGGGTGCTTCGGCAAAGGTTTTGTTTTCATATTTGGGTGCCTTGTATTCCAAGCCACCGTATTTGAGTTTCTCATGACAAAGCAGATCTTCGGACGAAATCCGCTTTCGTATTCTTCACACCAATATACCAATAGTGGTTCCTGTGTGGACTGCACATTCTTGAATTCTGAATGTGGTACACGCGTTACGCGTTTATATATGTACCGAACGTCTACAGTACGTGATCTGAATACGTTGTTTGTTCTATATGATACTGTAAACTGGGGTTAGCCAGTTTCTCAGCAGACATTATCCAGTTGGATAATAATGACTACAAGTCAGACTTACTTTAAGGCTAAGTTACAATCGCCTACGTCAGTAATAGTTCATCCCACAGGTTCTGTGGGAATGTCAGACCCAACGGGTCGTGGAGCGTCTACAACGCGGCTACATAGCCTTCAGTGCACCACGTTTGTGCACGTTTATACGTTATTAATGGTGGCGCCATCAGCATTTAGCTTTGGCCTGCCTACTGTTACAAGTATCAAACAGCTCTCCCGCCCACGAGGGAAGCTTTGGTACGTCCCAAGAGTACTCCAGTGACCCCTAGTGGATGATAAAGAAAATAGGATTTTGGTACTTACCAGGTAAATCCTTTTCTTTGAATCCATAGGGGGCACTGGACGCCCACCCAGAGCAGTTTTACCTGGGTTGTTTTAAGCTCAAAGGAGCTTAGTGAACAAATTTAACTTGGATGGTATTAAGCTCAAGGGAGCTTATGGTAACACATTTTCACCGATTGGCTCAAATTATAAAGTTCTATCGGTTAAGGTGTCAACTGTTTAGTTGACAATAAGGTTACGGATCAACTTTGTGGTTGTCCGTTATGTTATAGGGATTCTCCATTGTCAACCTCTCTATATCCTGTTCGCTCAGTAAAAAACACTGGCAAGGTACACTGAGGTACTTGGGGATATGGAGGGGGGGGAGAGTCCTGAATTTGAATATTCAGTGCCTTTGTTCGGCTACGCCCGTCCATATCCCAAGAGTACTCCAGTGCCCCCTATGGATTCAAAGAAAAGGATTTACCTGGTAAGTACCAAAATCCTATTTTCGTTCCTTTAAAAATAAGAGAGCAAAGGGCTATTCATATCTGCCACGAGGCAGAGGTCGAGGGAAGAGACAGCAACACGCAGCTCCTTCCCAGGAACAGAAGCCCTCCCCGGCTTCTACAAAAGCCTCAGCATGACGCTGGGGCTTCTCAAGCGGACTCGGGGACGGTGGGCGGTCGTCTCAAAAATTACAGCGCGCAGTGGGCTCACTCGCAGGTAGATCCCTGGATCCTGCAGATAATATCTCAAGGGTACAGGTTGGAATTAGAGACAGATCCACCTCGCCGTTTCCTGAAGTCTGCTTTACCAACGTCCCCCTCCGAAAGGGAGACGGTTTTGGAAGCCATTCACAAGCTGTACTCTCAGCAGGTGATAGTCAAGGTACCTCTTCTACAACAAGGGAAGGGGTATTATTCCACTCTTTTTGTGGTACCGAAGCCGGATGGCTCGGTAAGGCCTATTCTAAATCTGAAGTCCTTGAACCTGTACATAAAGAAGTTCAAGTTCAAGATGGAGTCACTCAGAGCAGTGATAGCGAACCTGGAAGAGGGGGACTTTATGGTATCCTTGGACATCAAGGATGCGTATCTCCACGTTCCAATTTACCCCTCACACCAGGGGTACCTCAGGTTCGTTGTACAAAACTGTCACTATCAGTTTCAGACGCTGCCGTTCGGATTGTCCACGGCACCTCGGATCTTTACAAAGGTAATGGCCGAGATGATGATTCTTCTTCGAAGAAAAGGCATATTAATTATCCCATACTTGGACGATCTCCTAATAAGGGCGAGGTCCAGAGAACAGCTAGAGATGGGATTAGCACTGTCTCAAGAAGTGCTAAAACAGCACGGGTGGATTCTGAATATTCCAAAATCCCAGTTAATGCCGACAACTCGTCTGCTGTTCCTAGGGATGATTCTGGACACGGTTCAGAAAAAGGTTTTTCTCCCGGAGGAAAAAGCCAAGGAGTTATCCGACCTTGTCAGGAACCTCCTAAAACCAGGAAAGGTGTCTGTACATCAATGCACAAGAGTCCTGGGAAAAATGGTGGCTTCTTACGAAGCAATTCCATTCGGCAGATTCCACGCAAGAATTTTCCAAAGGGATCTGTTGGACAAATGGTCAGGGTCGCATCTTCAGATGCACCTACGGATACCCCTGTCTCCAAGGACAAGGGTGTCTCTTCTGTGGTGGTTGCAGAGTCCTCATCTATTGGAGGGCCGCAGATTCGGCATACAGGATTGGATCCTGGTGACCACGGACGCCAGCCTGAGAGGCTGGGGAGCAGTCACACAAGGAAGAAACTTCCAGGGAGTATGGACGAGCCTGGAAACGTCTCTTCACATAAACATTCTGGAACTAAGAGCAATATACAATGCTCTAAGCCAGGCAGAACCTCTGCTTCAGGGAAAACCGGTGTTGATCCAGTCGGACAACATCACGGCAGTCGCCCATGTGAACAGACAGGGCGGCACAAGAAGCAGGAGTGCAATGGCAGAAGCTGCAAGGATTCTTCGCTGGGCAGAGAATCATGTGATAGCACTTTCAGCAGTGTTCATCCCGGGAGTGGACAACTGGGAAGCAGACTTCCTCAGCAGACACGATCTTCACCCGGGAGAGTGGGGACTTCATCCAGAAGTCTTCCACATGCTGGTAACCCGTTGGGAAAGACCAATGGTGGACATGATGGCGTCTCGCCTCAACAAAAAACTGGACAGGTATTGCGCCAGGTCAAGAGATCCGCAGGCAATAGCTGTGGACGCGCTGGTAACGCCTTGGGTGTACCAGTCGGTGTATGTGTTTCCTCCTCTGCCTCTCATACCAAAAGTATTGAGAATTATACGGCAAAGAGGCGTAAGAACGATACTAGTGGTTCCGGATTGGCCAAGAAGGACTTGGTACCCGGAACTTCAAGAGATGATCACGGAAGATCCGTGGCCTCTACCTCTAAGGAGGGACTTGCTTCAGCAGGGTCCCTGTCTGTTTCAAGACTTACCGCGGCTGCGTTTGACGGCATGGCGGTTGAACGCCGGATCCTAAAGGAAAAAGGCATGCCGGAAGAAGTCATTCCTACTTTGATTAAAGCAAGGAAGGAAGTAACCGTGCAACATTATCACCGAATTTGGCGAAAATATGTTGCGTGGTGCGAAGATCGGAGTGCTCCGACGGAGGAATTTCAACTGGGTCGATTCCTACATTTCCTGCAATCAGGATTGTCTATGGGTCTCAAATTGGGATCTATTAAGGTTCAAATTTCGGCCCTGTCGATTTTCTTTCAAAAAGAATTGGCTTCAGTCCCTGAAGTCCAGACCTTTGTTAAGGGAGTGCTGCATATACAGCCTCCTGTGGTGCCTCCAGTGGCACCGTGGGATCTCAATGTGGTTTTGGACTTTCTAAAATCTCATTGGTTTGAACCACTAAATAAGGTGGATTTGAAATATCTCACTTGGAAAGTGACCATGCTTCTAGCCCTGGCTTCTGCCAGGAGAGTATCAGAATTGGCAGCTTTATCTTACAAAAGCCCATATCTGATTTTCCATTCGGACAGGGCAGAACTGCGGACTCGTCCGCATTTTCTCCCTAAGGTGGTGTCAGCATTTCATCTGAACCAGCCTATTGTAGTGCCTGCGGCTACAAGTGACTTGGAGGACTCCAAGTTACTGGACGTTGTCAGAGCATTAAAAATATATATTGCAAGGACAGCTGGAGTCAGAAAATCTGACTCGTTGTTTATATTGTATGCACCCAACAAGATGGGTGCTCCTGCGTCTAAGCAGACGATTGCTCGTTGGATCTGTAGCACAATCCAACTTGCACATTCTGTGGCAGGCCTGCCACAGCCTAAATCTGTAAAGGCCCACTCCACAAGGAAGGTGGGCTCATCTTGGGCGGCTGCCCGAGGGGTCTCGGCATTACAACTTTGCCGAGCAGCTACGTGGTCAGGGGAGAACACGTTTGTAAAATTTTACAAATTTGATACTCTGGCTAAGGAGGACCTGGAGTTCTCTCATTCGGTGCTGCAGAGTCATCCGCACTCTCCCGCCCGTTTGGGAGCTTTGGTATAATCCCCATGGTCCTTTCAGGAACCCCAGCATCCACTAGGACGATAGAGAAAATAAGATTTTACTTACCGATAAATCTATTTCTCGGAGTCCGTAGTGGATGCTGGGCGCCCATCCCAAGTGCGGATTATCTGCATAAATTGTACATAGTTATTGTTAACTAATTCGGGTTATTGTTGAAGGAAGCCATCTTTCAGAGGCTCCGCTGTTATCATACTGTTAACTGGGTTTAGATCACAGGTTGTACGGTGTGATTGGTGTGGCTGGTATGAGTCTTACCCGGGATTCAAAATCCTCCCTTATTGTGTACGCTCGTCCGGGCACAGTACCTAACTGGAGTCTGGAGGAGGGTCATAGGGGGAGGAGCCAGTGCACACCACCTGATCTGAAAAAGCTTTACTTTTTGTGCCCTGTCTCCTGCGGAGCCGCTATTCCCCATGGTCCTTTCAGGAACCCCAGCATCCACTACGGACTCCGAGAAATAGATTTATCGGTAAGTAAAATCTTATTATTGATGTGGTGTACTGCATCGTTCTGTACCGGCTTTTAATGTCGTTCCCATGTGCTGGTTACAGCAGTATAACTGCTTTGCTATTGATTTGTATATTCTACAGCCCGGATTTCTTTTTATAGCATTTTTATTTTGTTAGGGCTTGTTAGCTCATACAACGCATGGTATAAAGCACAGTGGTGTTTTTTTATTCGCTGGTCTAGTTTGTGATTTATGTATTTGTTATTCTTTCAGCAACATGTTTGAAAGTGTGTTCACGAGTTATGGAAATGCTTATTCTGTATAGTCACTGAAGGGAGCAGGTGTCACGATCCTAGGCACGGCGATTCCCCAGATACGCCAATCTGCGAAACCCTGCCACGTGACACGGTTACTGGATACCTGAGCGCGTGCGTTAATTTCAACACGGTCACTGCCATCAGCCAAAGTACAAACGTCTAGGGTATGACACAAGGCAAACTTATGGCTTTTGCCTGCACCCAGAATTATTAATATTTTGGTAACACCTCTTTCAGAGAGTTGGGTTGGATACACAACAAAAACCAGATCTAAAAATGATTATTTAATTCAAGTAAAACACTTTAAAGCTTATGTTACAGAAAAAAGAAAGTTACAAGAATATAATGATACAAAGTCAAACTCACAGCAGAAAAGACAATTTCAAGAAAATAAAAATAGGGAGATAAACCCCCCCAGATCCTAGCACACATGCAGAGTAGAACGATGGGATGAAGTGAAGCCTCTTCAGATATTCGGGACCTTACAGAGCCAGGATGCTTTCTTGACTCGCTTCCTTGATAATGCATACTTTGCAGCCTGTGTTTCTCCTATTTCTCCTTCATCCACTAGGGGCCACTGGAGCGTAGTTACAATGGGGAATAGTAGGCAGTAATTGGGAGCTGGCACTTTAAAAAACTCTAACCCTGTGGCTAGCTCCTCCCCTACTATCTCCCCTCCAAGCCAGTCTTAGTTTAGTGCCCAAGGGAGCTGGTTCACTTGGGTTTAGCTGAAGAATTTTTTCTCTTTTCTTTATTATTTTATTTTTTCTTTCACACACGCACAGACTGGCAGCTCTGCCACTGCCAGTCTGCACCGCGGGAGCTGCCGGCGGGGTCCCATCGCAGCTGCGTGCGGCTCGGGATGGGCCCCGGCTGAGGGAGACACTGAGCTCTCCTGAGCTGGCCGGACACCGCTGCGTGCGGCGCGTGTCGGGGCCACTCCTCCAGCAGAAGATTCCGGCAGCACGGCAGCGGTGAGTATCTGCGGCCGGACACCGCGGCGTGTGTCGGGGGCCACCCTCCACCACTGAAAGGTGAGTGTGTATTTCCCCCTCTTCCCCCCAGAGTGTTGGGATGAAGGGGTGACAGGGGTTTTGAAGAGAATTAATTTTATTAATGGTGACTGACTGATAGGGGGGCAGTGACAGAACACCCCTCCAGTACCCCCCCCCCCCCCCCCTTCGGATTATTATTTAACAAAAAAAAAAGAAGAAACAGCAGCGCAGTGCCGCTCTCCCGCCCGCCCGCCCTCCTCCCTGCTCGGATCCCCGCCAGCGCGGCTCACAGAGCCGCTACGGGGATCTGGCATAAGGAGACACAGCAGCTTTGAATTTGGCGCCGTCGTGGAGGGGGGCGGGGCTTAGCCCCGCTCTGCGCGCCCGGAAGTAGCGCGCGCTGGGGACCCGTCCTTTTCCCTTCAGCAGCAGCGCGTTACGGAGGCCACGCGACCACAGTGAGCGGTTACAGTGGGGAAGGGGGACACTCGGGGGCACTGCAAGGCACATATATTTAGCTTGCTTCAGCCTGTCACTGCACACAGTATCGTGCAGGACAGATCGGGCTGCTGTGGCTGCATTCTTTTCCCTGCTTCCCTCCCCTCCCTCCCATTCTGCCTATAGCTGTTTTCCTGTGGGGGAAGGGTATCAAGTTTAGGTGCTGCCATGGCCAGCAAAGGCTCCAAGGCAACACAAAAGCAGGGTCAGGTTTCAGGTGAGGAGTCACAGCCATCGGCTCAGCCCTCCTCAGAACCCCAGAGCGCCCCGACATGGACGACACAACTCACAGAGGTGATGTCCTTGCTGACTGGGGAACTTAAAGCCTCTCGGGAAGATAGGGAGTTGGCCCGGTTCCGACAGCTTGTCCCGGTACCGGCGCCAGAACCTGCATGGGCAGTCTCATTGGCAAAGTCAGTGGAAGGGCTTTCCAGGGCTGTAATCCCTTCCCAAGCCCCGTCCTTTAGCCCCCCTCAACAGGCAGCAAAAAAGAGATTGCTAGCCTCTGTGTTACAGGACTTTGACGATGATATGCCTCAATTAGATGAGGCGGGATTAGATGTACAGGATATACAGGATGTGGATATCCAGGATACTGAGGACGATCAGGTATATGGGGACTCTGAACCAGTAGCTCAGGGTATAGAGGCTCTTATTACTGCTATTCGCTCAGTATTACAGGTGGAGGAGACGGAAGACACCTTACGCCCTTCAAGGTTTGGCACCAACCAATACCTGCCGGTGACCTTTCCAGTTTCGGAGGAGCTGGATGCGCTCATAACGGCAGCCTGGAAGCATCCAGACGCGAAATTTCAGGTATCAAGAAAACTGTTGTCTTCCTATCCTTTTCCCGCAGATAGCAGAACGCGCTATGAGACCTCTCCGATTGTGGATCCTTCGGTGTCTCATCTGTCCAAAAAGACGGTCCTGCCTGTTCCGGGGGCAGCTTCACTTAAGGAGGCGTCAGATAGGAAGTTGGAATCTACCTTAAAGAATATTTACTCTGCGGCAGGGGTTTTACATCGCCCGGCGCAGGTAGGTTGTTGGGCCAACAAGGCGATCGAAGCTTGGGCAGAACAATTGTCCTCTGGAATTCGTGACGAATTACCGGCGGATCAATTGATAGAGTTGGCAGAACACATCCGTGAATCAGCCCTTTATCTTTGCGAAGCATCCAAGGACATAGGTGTTCTCGGAGCTAGAATTTCCGCTTTAGCAATTGCGGCCCGCAGAGCTCTATGGCTCCGGCATTGGCATGCGGATACGGAATCCAAAAGGGCGGCAAAGGCGTTGCCCTTTACGGGTGAGTTTCTGTTTGGTAAGGATCTGGATGCCTGGATCTCTACAGCCACCGGGGGTAGGTCGGCTTATCTTCCTTCTGCTGCTCCAGCCGCTCGCGGACCATATAGGGGTCCCTCTTTTCGATCCTTTCGTGCCCCTTCCAGGTTTCGAGGACAGGCCAGGGCTGGAGCTTCTACCTTCCGTGGCCATAGAGGTAGAGGCAGGGGCAGAGGTTCCACAGCCTCGGCCCAGTCAGACGTTAAGTCTTCTACCACTGCCACCGCATGACGGGCCTCCCTCCCACCTGGGAGATCACAGGGTGGGAGCTCGTTTGTGGGATTTCAAGGAGGTCTGGATACAGTCCTGCCCAGATGCTTGGGTCCGGGATCTCATCACTTGCGGTTACAAGCTCGTTTTTCAGGAACAACCGCCCCAGCGGTTCTTTACCACGGGTTTGCCAGTTTCCGACAACCGGGGAGTTGCCTTACAAGCCGCGGTCCAGAAGCTTCGATCTGCAAGGGTTGTGATCCCTGTTCCCTCGCATCATCGGAAACAGGGCTATTACTCAAGCCTGTTTCTAGTACCGAAGCCGGACGGCTCAGTCAGACCAATCCTGAACTTGAAAGATCTCAATCCGTATTTGAAGGTATTCAAGTTCAAGATGGAGTCCCTCCAGTCTGTTATTGCGGGGTTGGAAAAAGACGAGTTTCTGGCATCCTTAGACATCAAGGACGCATACTTACATGTTCCCATTTGGCCTCCTCATCAGGCTTTTCTCCGGTTCGCAATACAGGACGCTCATTTACAGTTCCAGGCCCTTCCTTTCGGTCTCTCTTCTGCTCCCAGAGTGTTCACAAAGGTCATGGCGGTCATGATGGCCCTACTTCGGAAGCAGGGTGTGACAATTGTTCCCTATCTGGACGATCTGCTAATAAAAGCAAGCTCAGCAGAACGGTTACTTCAGAATATCCGGATGACACAGGACCTTCTGATTCGACACGGGTGGATCCTGAATTTCCCGAAGTCTCACTTATGCCCCTCACAACGGCTGTTGTTTCTGGGAATGATTCTCGACACAGTCCATCAGAGGGTTTTCCTTCCGCAGGACAAGATACTGTCTCTGTAGACACTGGTAAGATTGGTCCTTCAACACCGTCGGGTGTCAGTGTATCTCTGCATTCGCCTGCTGGGAAAGATGGTAGCAGCGTTCGAAGCTCTTCCGTACGGTCGCTTCCACTCTCGACCGTTTCAGCTGTGTCTTCTAAATCAGTGGTCAGGATCTCATCTGTTCCTTCATCAGCGGGTGACACTATCTCCAAAGGCACGGTCGTCGCTGCTCTGGTGGCTCCAGTCGACCCATCTGTTGGAAGGAAGACGGTTCGGCATATGGGATTGGACTCTCCTCACCACGGACGCCAGTCTGCGAGGCTGGGGGGCAGTGACCCTGGGAAATCAGTTTCAGGGGCGCTGGTCAATCCACGAATCCGCTCTCCCCATAAACATTCTCGAACTAAGGGCGGTGTACAACGCCCTGCTTCAGGCACATCACCTCCTGCGCGGTTGAGCGGTCAGAGTTCAGTCCGACAACGCCACGACGGTAGCGTACATCAACCGTCAGGGCGGCACTCGCAGCCGCGTGGCGATGAGGGAGGTCACCAACATCCTTCTCTGGGCGGAGAAGTATGCTCTGTCCTTCTCGGCAATATTCATTCCGGGAGTGGACAATTGGGAAGCCGACTATCTAAGCAGACAGGACATGCACCCGGGAGAGTGGTCGCTACATCCCCAGGTGTTTTGGCAACTGGTACGTCGGTGGGGAAAACCACAGATCGACCTCATGGCATCCCGCCTGAACCATCAGTTGCCTCTTTATTACTCTCGGACAAGGGACCCGGCGGCGGCGGCCGTGGATGCCCTCACGGCTCCTTGGAATTTCCGGTTCGTTTACCTCTTTCCTCCTTTCCCGCTGTTGCCGAAGGTTCTGCAACGCATCAAGAGGGAAGACGCTCTGGTTCTCCTAGTGGCTCCGGATTGGCCACGCAGGGTTTGGTACTCCACTCTACATCTGTTGTCGGTGGCCGAGCCTTGGACCCTGCCACTACGAGACGACCTTCTACAACAGGGTCCTTTTCTTTATCCAGACTTACGCAGGCTACGTTTGACGGCGTGGCTGTTGAGAGAGCCATCTTGACAAGGAAGGGGATTCCTCGTACAGTTATACCTACTATGCTTCGAGCTAGAAAGTCAGTTAAATCTTCTCACTACTACCGCATTTGGAAGGCTTATGTAGCATGGTGTGAACGTCGAGAATTTTCTCCTTCCGTGTATAGCTTAGCCCGTCTTCTCTGTTTTTTGCAGGCGGGTTTTTCAGCAGGCCTAAGACTGGGCTCGCTAAAAGTGCAGGTCTCTGCTCTTTCGGTTTTCTTCCAGAAAAGGTTAGCCTTGCTGCCTGAGGTTCAGACCTTCTTTCAAGGGGTTCTTCAAATACAGCCTCCCTTCCGTCCTCCGACAGCGCCATGGGACCTCAGTCTGGTCCTGTCTTTTCTGCAGTCTTCATTGTTTGAGCCCCTGGAATCAGTAGAGATAAAATATCTCACCTGGAAGGTGGTTCTTCTCCTGGCGCTGGCTTCAGCTAGACGGGTGTCGGAACTGGGGGCTCTCTCTTGCAGGTCTCCTTACCTGGTGTTTCATGCGGATAGGGCCGAGCTTCGTACTCGTATGTCCTTTCTACCTAAGGTGGTGTCGGATTTTCACATCAATCAGCCGCTTGTCGTCCCGGCCCTCTCGGGGGACTCTCCGGATACGAGATCATTGGACGTTGTAAGAGCGCTCAAGGTCTATGTGGATAGGACTTCAGCTATTCGGAAGTCAGATTCCTTATTTGTTCTGTACGACGCTGCCCGCCGTGGTTGGCCGGCCTCCTAAGCAAACCTTGTCTCGATGGATTCGACTGACCATCAGACAAGCTTATTTGGCAGCTTCTCGGGAACCTCCATCTTCCATTACAGCACACTCCACACGCTCTGTGGGACCTTCGTGGGCGGCTGCCCGGGGGGTCTCTGACTACTTTATGTCGGGCGGCTACTTGGTCCGGCCGTCATACGTTTGTCAAATTCTACAAGTTTGACACTTTTGCGGCCTCTGCATCTCAGTTTGGCAGAGCGGTTTTACAGGACTCTCAGCGCTCTCCCACCCGTTCTGGGAGCTCTGGGACGTCCCCATTGTAACTACGCTCCAGTGGCCCCTAGTGGATGAAGGAGAAATCAGGATTTTGGTACTTACCGATAAATCCCTTTCTCCGATTCCACAGGGGCCACTGGACGCCCGCGGAGCGCTGTTCCTCCTTGTTTTTTGCTTAACGGTTTGCGGTTCAATAAATGACCGCTTGTTGAGTTCAGGTTAGCCTGTTTGTTGTTAGGTTCTATTCCAGGTTTAGTTTGGGTTATCCTGGTTGACTGGACGTCATTAACCTCCTCTACCTTAAGGTTTTCAATATTACAGCTCTCCTTGGGCACAGTTTTACGTAGACTGGCTTGGAGGGGAGATAGTAGGGGAGGAGCTAGCCACAGGGTTAGAGTTTTTTAAAGTGCCAGCTCCCAATTACTGCCTACTATTCCCCATTGTAACTACGCTCCAGTGGCCCCTGTGGAATCGGAGAAAGGGATTTATCGGTAAGTACCAAAATCCTGATTTAAAACTCAGGTTGCCTGTTCAGCCCCCCACCCCCTGGAGAGTTCATTTTAACCTTTTTCCAGATCAGAGTTAATTGTGTAAATTCAACTGTAACATGGGGTCTCTTGGTCATATATGCAGGGGCTGGCTAATTACTCTTCCCCTTCCTTTTGAAGCTGGGCATTCAGATTTATCAATCATACTAAGACACTGTTATAACTTATACTGTGGGGTCTCTTAGAAATACTAGCAGGCCAAATTGCCTTATCTTTTAATTGCTTGTTTGAAGCTCTAAGCTAGTGTTTACAACTTACAAATGCATTCTCCCAACCATCTCTGGGTCCCTGCATCAAAGGGTATCTGACACCTTTGTACTGTAAACATCTCTATACAAGCAGATCAATTAAGTCTCTACCATTTAACATGCAAAGACACTTGACTGGTATAACACAATGGTACATTGATACATCAGTTGGAATAATACAAATTTCAATCATGCCCATTTCGATATAACCCAGATGCTTTGGCATCACATCCATTGATACGTCACTCGGATATCCTGGTATCATCTATATTGATATCACACTACTTATTAACAGGCCTATTTCTACTTGAAATGGCCTGGATCATGACACCACCCCTATAAGTTCAGCATTGGAGCAGTGGCACGTCAGGCCGAAGTCTCCTATGACATTTTTACACAGGATTTATACATAACCACACACAGGGCATTTGCAGAGATTGATCAATACAATATTATTTGCAGTTATGCGCATTCTGGCGTCAGAATGGCGTCCAATCATGACAGCAGGTGTCACAGCACTATGTCACGTCCCTTAGATACTGTAGGTCTGATACGGCAAACCTGTAATTCCTTCTCTCGCAGACCAGCGTTTCCCCTCTAATCAGGAGCAGACTTAGCCAATAATTCAGATGTGGAAATGATAATATTGTGTACAGTGATCGTGTTGAGTGAAAACATTTTGTGGTTCCCATGGATCCCTCACTTAGAAGAAATTGGGTCCTATTCCACTGTTTCTGGGTCCCATCACATATTATGGGAGGTGAGGACAGGCAGCAGTTGGGACGGTACTCTAGTCAGGTGGCAGCTTGGGTAGGCCTGGGAGGAAAGCAGCAGTTGGGGTAGAGGGGGTTAAGGGCAAGCAGCAGTTGGGCTAGAGCTGTGTTTAGGGGCAAGGAGAAGTGGGGTAGGGGGGGAGTAAGGGCAGACAGTGCTGGGGATTGGGAGGAGGTAAGTGCAGGCAGCAGTTGGAACAGTCCTGGGTGGAAAAGAGGCTGTCAGGGTAGTTAGCGGTTGGGGCAGTCACTACGGGGGGCAAGGAGGGAGTAAGGGTAGATGGCAGTTAAGGGCAGTACTAGGGGAAAGGAGGGAATTGGGGCAGGCATTATCTGGGGGCAGTGCCGGGCGCATTGGTATATAGCAGCTGGGGCACTATTGGGGGTTAAGGGCAGGCAATACTGGGGCAGTGCCTGGGGGTAGGTGTGGATAGCAGCTGAGTGGGTTTGGAGCATTCATTACTGGAGACGGTGCTGGTGGTAGGATTAGATAGCAACTGGCGCAGTACTGGGTGCTTGGAGCTGATTAGAGGCAAAAGAATAACCCAGGACTGCTAGCAGTCTATCACAAGCACCGTGGTCACTGGTGCATCTGCGTGCCTCACTGTCTTCATTATTCCATAGTAAGGAGAACCCCAGAGATGAAGGCAGTGTCAGGAGGGGGGATCCCCCAAGCTGAGGCATTACATTTATTAAGGCGCACGCCATTACATACACAGGATTACACATGGTGCCTCGGTGTGACTAGTGTGCAGGGAGGCAGCTGCCGTCACACAACACAGCTCGGTGCCTGCTGCTACTCTGAGCCGTCCCTCAGTCTCACATGGAGCAGGGCGCTGGTGAGGAGGGAGGATCAGGCGGCTCTTGGATCGGGAGACCATGCCAGCAGTAATTGGATGGAGAGATAGACACTGAGGATTGCTATTGGCTGCTACGTGTCCTGCGAGAGCAGCTCTGTTTTCAAAACGGAGCCCCCCACTGCCTGTCGCGCATGAATTATGTGCTAGAACACAATTCTGAAAGCACTGTGACTCAAACACAGATTTTTAAATGGATGCCGTGCGGGGTATTTGGCGCTGCAGCGGATGCCGTGCGGGGTATCCGGCGCTACAATTTTACACACTTTTTTACCTTTGTAACTCTGTAGATTAAAACGACCACTAAGAAAGAAGTTGATGAATAATTGTAGATTTGTTTGAAATCCATGTGCAGTTAAATTGAACGGCACACCACAAGTGACCTGCCAGTGATTCTCTAGAACCGGCTTGTAGAAGGCGTCAATGTAGGTGACCATCCTGGGATATACCATCCGCCATCCATGGTGTTGAGTTGGTTAATGATATGTATAAAATATTCAAATCGCATTACTTGCTGGGGATTTGAGCCGAATGTATTAACATATAAATTAGAATCTTTGATGTCTGTACGTATGAGAAATTAATATGCGCTGTGTTTGTGTACATGAACTATGCCCCCTCCCTTGAAATATTCTTACTGACAATATATTTGTAATTACTGCCTGTTTACGCCTTATTAGCTTGGATGCCAGAGGACATGTAACCTGCCATATTTGGCTGTATCCAGGCAACAGGCGGCCCATCGCTACACAGTGAAAACATCACACGTGTCGCCTTGTGGAGAATGAATTGTAATTTCTGCACATTACCACTACAAAGTGCCTCTGTCCAGATTGCAGCCTCACTGTAGCTCGCCAAGTATCCGTGAGAAACACCAGATTCATTTCTCCAGTTTTCAAAACACGTTAACAGTAATTAGATCAGGACAAGCAAAACAGCTTTTCAGTACATTCAAACTCCTCTTTGCACGTGCATCAGCACAGGGCGAATGCTATTGTGTGGCATTGCGTGCCGCCGCTTGCAAAAATGTATCGGTATTTACAAATACGCACGTCTGATAAGATGTCTGGTTCGGTGCAAGCTAGGAACGTGAATAGACTTATGCAACATGTGGAAAGGGTCTGTATTCTGTGTGGTGGGAGGTTGCAGAGCATTTTGCTCCCTGCAAAAGGACCTTTCTCCGGTAGGGTGCACAGGATAACATTTGGATATGATGATGCGACAGCGGATTTGCACCAGTCGGTCAAAGCTTTCGGCCTCCCAGCATGCAACGGGCCTGTCCATATATCCCCGCCTCCTGGCTCAGGCATATCAGTTCTTTGTTTGGTGTGGCACTTAAGTTAGTTTTGCTTGGTGATGTAGGTTGTAAGTACAGGTGCTCATAATTTTGCACCCTCGTTGAAAAGGATGGAAGGCTTATTAAATCCTAAATAAGTCAGATATATGGGTGTTCCTTAAATAATGTATGGGGCGGGTTGGGGCTGAAATGCCGGTGGTTGGGATGCTGGCGGTGTAATTACTGACCGCGGCATCCCGATTGATAGAATCCTGACAGGGGTCGGGAAACAATGCTAACTAACACCCTCCCTTCCTGCACCTGCTGAACTCTCTCCCGAATGGCAGAACAATTGAATTTTTGCTGGCGGGTACCTTCCAGTGGTGGTAACCCAAATAACAATTGATTCTCCACCTATGTGTTATGGTGGGTGCGCAATGGCCAATATATCACGCAATATCACCATTTGGCAGATAGGTCGTCTGATTAGCCAATCGTCAGGTTGGTGGTTCGGCCAGGTGTGTACTCAACATTAAGTGCATGAAGTCTGAGGATACAGGGTTAGGTCTCAATACAAACCATTCAATCTCACTCGCCAAATCCCCTTCTGCACTTCAGATTGGCACTATCACTTTGGCTGCCCCATTCCTCATGCAGCATATGTTACTACAGCCACATACTGTACCCCTCTCCGTGTGCAGTGCGGCCTGAGATCGATGTAACCATACATTGCGTGCAGTGTGACATGGCACTGATGTATGTATGTATGTTGGTGCGAATTGGCATGGATGTAACTGTATGTTGTTCTTGCAGTGCGGCTCAGCAGAATATATGGCTCCAGAGGTGGTGGAAGTTTTCACAGAGGAAGCCACATTTTATGACAAGCGCTGTGACCTGTGGAGCTTGGGGGTCATCCTGTACATCATGCTGAGTGGGTACCCGCCCTTTGTGGGTAACTGTGGGACAGACTGTGGCTGGGATCGCGGAGAAGTGTGTAGAGAGTGCCAGGTAATATAATAAACTCTACAAAATGTGTATTGTGCACCATGTTACTACACTGACCAATAGGGATTCCCAGGTCTCTCAGCCAAGTGCCCTATAGTATAGTACTTTTAGAAAACCCTTGTCAACCTTTGCCAATATCATACCCACCCCACCCCCGCTACCCTGTGATCCTCCCGTTAAGCACAGCAGAGGGGGTGCTAGTGTATTCATTCTTGGGTACACTCGTAGAGATTCGGGCTCAGCTCGATGTGTAACTTCAAGTTAGTTTATACTGCATCTTTATTATTTATTTTAGTATAGTAGCGCTTTACAGAGAACACTTGGCTATTCACCTCTGTCCTGCCCCAGTGGAGCTTACAATCTATATTCCCTACCACATGTGCGCACACATATATTAGGGTTAATTTTTGTCAGGATCCAATTAGCCTACCAGTATGTTTTTGGCATATAGTAGGGAACCTATGCAAACCCGTGGTGGGAATTGAACCGAAGACCTCAGTGCTGTGAGGCAGTAATGCTAACTATTGCACCATTTGTGCTTACTGGTATCTTATTCTAACTCCTTTCTTTTGAAGTTGGTTTTGTCTTGTGTTAGTAATGGAAGTTATTAATCATTTTACTTCTGTTTTCAATCCTGTACTAATATTTTAGAACAAGCTGTTTGAAAGTATTCAAGAGGGCAAGTATGAGTTCCCAGACAAAGACTGGTCCCACATCTCCAACCTAGCCAAGGATTTAATCTCAAAGCTGCTCGTACAGGACGCCAAACAACGCCTCAGTGCTGCCCAAGTACTTCAGCACCCATGGGTGCAGGGGGTAAATAAAGATGCACATTTAGGGTGGTATTCAATTTTGTGAAAAGTCAGTTAGGTGTCCTGTTTTTTCCTATCTAGTAGACAGTAAAAAACAGACACCCAAACAACTGAATATCCCCCTTAGAGACTAGCAAGGAATTAAGAATTATTATTTTTTTCCAGCCTTCTCTGTACCCCTTTCTTAATACTCCAGTTTTTTCATGCTCTAAATCCCTGACCCCCTTTGCTGATACCCCAGTTTGTTCATACTCTGAATTTTGTGTACCCTCCTGCTGATACCCCAGTCTTCAATCTCGTTACCCCTATGTTGTTACTCCTCTTCTCCATCACCTGAATCCACTCTACCCCAAAAATTGGGTAGATATTAGGTGGTCTATATTGATAGTGATGATTGGCAATGGCGACTTAATAGTGTTTTTTTTCTTTTCTTCTTAGGGTGCCCCAGAAAGAGGACTGCCGACTCCACTGGTTCTTCAAAGGTAGTTTTCCGGTTAGATCCTGTGAAAGTAGCATAACCCCATTATCTCATTACAAATGCTAATCCAGGTTTTGTATTTGCAGTGATCCTCTATTCTTCTAAGCAGTATACTGCAATTTGTATATACCTCCTGCTATACACACCTCCCCATTGTTACAATGCAGCATATCTTCCAGACGGTCGCAGTTAATCTCCCGGCTGTCAGGAGTCCGGCGCCGGAATCCAGACAGCCGATGAAATCCTGACAAACGCCCGCTATTCCCACTCGGTTGGTGGGTCCACGCTACCAACCGAGGGGGAACATAATGGTGTGCCGAGCGAAGAAGCAAGCTACTGGGCCCAAAGCATGGCAAGCCCACGAGGGGCTACTGTCAGGAATCCAACTGTTGTGATTCCAGCGTTAGTTTACTGACCATCAGTAAATCATACAGAATCGGTTCCAGACTATGCTGGTGTTACAATTATCCCTTTCCCTTGCAGGAACAGCAGCACTAAGGAATTGACCCAGTTTGCAGCCGATGCCATTGCGGTGAACCGCCAGATTTCCCAACATGACAGTGACCTGAGTGAAGAGAACGAAAGTTTAATCCAGACCTTTTGCTCCGTGAGGCTCTCGCCTCCATCTAATTCTCGCCTGGCAAAACGGAGGGCACAAGCCCACGCCAACAAAGGTAGTGGCGTGGGGAGTGCGAGCTCTGTGGCCGTCTGAGCTATATGGACAACGTACATCTCTTTTTACCCGGACTGCTATCAGTGACTGTTCTAATTGATTTTAAAAAGTTTTTAATGTGCCTGCCAGTTCCTTGCAGTTGCAGTGGAACTACCTCTTTTTTTTATTTAGAGAAATGTATAAATAATATTAAATAACTGTGATACATACAGTAACTCTTTGTGTGTTCCCCGAATTATACGAAGATATGCCTGGTGCTAACGGTGACAACTGCACGTCTGTTACCATTGCTATAGGAACACAAACCTTTTGTTAGGTGATAAATGTAAAAACCTTTCCTCCCCCTTATTTATTAATGTTGCACAATTTTCCAGCACATCTGCCTCATCTTTTTTTCGTACAATTTTTCTTTTTTCTTTCTTTTCTTTTTTTCTTTTTACAATCACAAAGCCACAGTGAATGCAGCTTGAGCCTAAGCTGCAGTTTTTTTTATTTAATTTTGTTTTCTGAGTGTTTAAAGATGCATTTTATTTTTTTAGCACTTTAAATGGTATTTTTTTTAACGTGGGAGTGTGTGTGTGGGGGGAGCGTTTTGTATGGAAGCGGATATGTAGCTGACTTGTCAGTGACTGATCGAAGTGACACAATTTCTGCATAAAATGTGAAAGTCCTAACGACATCAAGAGTTTTGTTTGTTAATGTTATTTAATACTTATACCAAAATAAATTTCCATATTTTTATCTTATGAGTACTCGTTTCATTCTACAAGTATTAGATGACAGATCAGCTTTCTCTTACGTCCTAGAGGATGCTGGGGTCCACATTAGTACCATGGGATATTGATTGGTCCATTAGGAGCCACTGGCACTTTAAGAGTTTAATAGTGTGGGCTGGCTCCTCCCTCTAAGCCCCCCTATCAGACTCCGTTTAGAAAATGTGCCCAGAGGAGCCGGTCACAGCTAGGGGAGCTCCTAGAGCTTCTTTAGTTTTATTATTTTTCTTACAGTTAGGCACAGGGAGGCTGCTGGCAACAGCCTCCCCGCTTCGTGGGACTTAGGGGGGGAGTAGTGTCCAACCCTGAGAGGTCAATGGCCACTATCTCCACTGACAGGACACTGAGCTCCTGTGGGTGATGATCATTAGCCGCCCGAGGCGACCGCTCACTCCCGCAGCATGCCGCCACCCCCTAACAGAGCCAGAAGATTCCGGTGGCGAGTGTGTCACCGGTGACCCGGCAAGCGGGGAGCCGGTGTGAATGGCAGCAACAGGGTGGGAGCGCAGTACTAACTGCGCCCCGGAGAGCTCAACGGTACACAGTGCTGCGCTATGAGGGGCGCCCTCAGCCAGCGCAAATACCCTACACTGGTCACTCAAGGCTGCCAGGGACCTCTGTAATGCTGCTAGCCCATTCCTCAGGCCAGTATAAAGATTTGAAAGTGCGGGAAGACGTGCCATGTTCAAGGGGCGGAGCTTCTCCCCAGAATGGACCCAGCGGCTTCCAGCGCCATTTTCTTCCTGCAGTTACATCTACAGCGACGCTGACAGGGAGTGCTATCCTGTGCGGTACCAGGGGTTGCAGAAGGAGGGGGGGCTGTAAGTTACTGTGTAGTCTTGTAAGGGCACACAGCGCCAGGTATTTGGTTTATATCTACCTGTTGAAGCGCTGGTGTGTGTGCTGGCTCCAAGCTCTGTTTCTCTGAAGGTACTGGGGGAAGGGGGGGGGGGGGGGGGGTGAACTGTGTCTGACATTTTCCTGTGGGTGTATGTTCTCTCACATAGTCATGTCCAGGGACGGGACTCTGTGCCTTGTGCTGCAGAGAGAGAGTTTCTTCTCCAGAGGAATCCATTCCATGTACCCAGGAATGTAGTGTCTTGTCTCAGGCTTCTATACCTGAGCCAGAATGGCTGACTTCAATTAAGGGAATAATCTCTCAGATTTCTACTAGGGTAGCTCATACTGAGGGGTATATTCAGCGATAACGGACTTTTCGCGCGAAAAACCGGACTTTTCCTGCAAAACGCAATTACAGCCTATTCAATTTTCCTGGAAAATTTATCGGTGATCATTTTTTCACTAATTTCACTTCACCTACTCTGAAGCAGGTGAATAGTTGGGAAAAGTCACTATTTTAAGGTAAAAATGTTTGGATATGGTACAGAACTCCTGGGACACCCCCCTTAATGACTAATTAGGCACGTTGAGGTTTTTAATTATTTTTAATTGGCCAATAATGACATGTCATTTTTGGGGTGAAAAAGTACAAAGTGATGGAAATTGGGGTTCAAGGTATGGGACGGGTATATTGGGGTGCTTTGAGTGGGACAGGTGTTTTTAGGCTTGCAGATGGGAGTAATCGGTCTGTTTCCACTTTTTTTTTAAAGTACTCTAAAATGACCCAAATATATACTTATACCCATTTTCATGTACCCCAAATTTAATGAGAGCATTTATTTTGGTCAAAAAAACTTGCTTTCTATAATTTTTTTTGCATTTTAAAAAAAATTCATATAACAGCCATTTTACACTTTAAGTCCCCAAAAACACTCTGTGATCTCTAACACACTTCTATTCTGTTTTCCTTTGTTAGTTTAGCATTTTTTGGGGTACAGGCTGATTTCCCCACACCTGCACTTTTCACTGCAAGAATTTTCACGTGAAACCCGTTTGGAATTAAATAGGTCGAAAAATTGCCACGAATTTGCGGATAATTGAATACCCTAGTGAGAGTGAAACTCAGGTTTTAAAGAATTCTATGGCAGTTTGGTCAGGTTCTGTTTCTATTCCTTCTAAATCCCCTAGCATATTCCCAAAGAAATGTGCACTTGCCCAGATTATGCAAGCCGACACGGATACCGACTCTGACACTGCAGACGGTGATGGGGATGTGCTGAGGGGGGTGGCATCCCTTGCAAAGGGGATGCAGCTCATGATTGAGGCCATTAGAGATGTGTTACACATTACTGACACACCACCTGAGCAGGTTGAGGAGGCTTACTTCACAGACAATAAGAAAGCCTTGCTAACCTTCCCTGCGTCTCAAGAATTAAACGCTCTATTTGAAAAATCCTGGGAAAACACAGAGAAAATTTTCCAGATCCCAAAAACGGTTCTGGTTGCTTTTCCCTTCCCTGAGGAGGATAGGAAAAAAATGGGAAAACCCACCCATAGTTGACGCATCTGTCTCCAGACTGGCAAAAAAGGTGGTTTTACCTGTCCCTGGATCTACCACGTTAAAAGAACCGGCTGATCGTAAAATTAACACTACGCTGAAATCCATATACACTGCTTCAGGAGTGGCGTTAAGGCCCACGATTGCCTGTGCATTGATTTATACAGCTATAGTAAAGTGGTCAGGCATGTTACTAGAGGACTTAGATACAATGGATAGAAGTGACATTGAACTGTTTTTACGTAACATACAGGATTCTGCGGTTTTCATGGTGGAGTCCATGAAGGACCTGGGTACGCTGAATGCAAGGATATCGTCCATGGCTGTCTCAGCTCGCAGGGGACTCTGGCTACGCCAATGGTCTGCAGACCTGGAATCCAGGAGAAGTGTGGAGAACCTACCCTTCACATGTCAGGCTCTATTTGGGGGAAGCGTTGGATGCGTGGATTTCCATGGCAACCGCGGGTAAGTCGCCCTTTCTTCCCTCAGCTACTCCTTCTACGAAGAAACCCTTTTCTTCATCAACAAGTCCAAGCCTCCTACCACCTTCTTTAGAGGTGGTCGGGTAAAATCCAAAAAGCCTGCACCTGCAGGTTCCCAGGACCAGAAGCCTGCTTCTGGTTTCTCTAAATCCTCAGCATGACTGTGGACTGCACTGCCTGGAGAACGGGCTGGTGGGTGCGAGACTCAGACCACGTCTGGGTGTTGTCCGGCCTGGATACAGGATATTGTGTCCCAGGGGTACAGACTGGAGCTTCAAGAACTCCCGCCTCACCGATTCTTCAAATCAGGCTTGCCAGCTTTACTGACAGAAAGGGCTATCCTACAGGAAGCCATCTAAAAATTGCAAAAGTCAGAGGTCATTGTTCCAGTTCCACCTCATATGCAACACATGGGTTACTATTCAAACCTTTTCATGGTACCAAAACCGGATGGTTCAGTCAGACCGATTTTGAACTTGAAATCGTTAAACCCTTATCTGAGGGAGTTCAAGTTCAAAATGGAGTATCTGAGAGCGGTGATCTCAGATCTGGAGGAGGGAGAGTTTCTGGTATCCCTAGATATCAAGGATGCGTACCTCCGCATTCCGATTTGCCGCCGCATCAGGCTTATCTCAGATTTGCACTGTTAGACAGTCACTATCGGTTCCAGGCACTGCCATTCGGTCTCTCCACGGCACCGAGGGTGTTCACCAAGGTGATGGCAGAGATGATGGTTCTCCTCCGCAGACAGGGAGTGAACATAATTCCATATCTGGGCGATCTGCTGATAAAGACATCGTCTAGGGTGAAGTTGTTGCAGTCCATTTCTCTCACGACTTGTCTGCTCAGGGAACATGGTTGGATCCTGAACCTTCCAAAGTCACATTTTGGAGCAGACAAGGCGATTCTTTCCTGGGGATGATCCTTGACACGGAAGTGCAGAGGGTGTTTCTACCGGTGGAGAAAGCGTTGGTGATACAATCAGTGGTCCGGGATATCTCGAAGCCTGCCCGGGTATCGGTTCATCAGTGCATTCGCCTTCTGGGGAAGATGGTTGCCTCCTACGAGGCTCTACAGTACGGAAGATTTCATGGTCGATCCTTCCAACTGGATCTCCTAGACAAGTGGTCGGATTCTTATCTACACATGCACCAGAGGACACGTCTGTCGCGGAAAGCAAGAATTTCACTCCTCTGGTGGCTGCAAATGCCTCACCTTCTGGAGGGCCGCAGGTTCGGGGTTCAGAACTGGATCCTTCTAACCACGGATGCAAGTCTCAGAGGTTGGGGCGCAGTCGCTCAAGGGGAAACCTTCCAAGGAAGGTGGTCAAGTCTGAAATCCATTATTCCAATAAACATTCTGGAACCAAGATCAGTGTACAACGGTTTTCTCCAAGCGGCACATCTTCTGCGAGATCGGGCCATTCAGGTGCAGTCTGACAATGTAACGACGGTGGCCTACATAAACCGACGGGGGGGGACAAAAAGCAGAGCTGCTATGTCAGAGGTAACAAGAATCCTCCTCTGGTCAGAAAGGCACGCTGTGGCGCTGTCAGCAATCTTCCTTCCAGGAGTGGACAATTGGGAAGCGGACTTCCTCAGCAGGCACGATCTCCATCCAGGAGAATGGGGCCTCCATCAGGAGGTGTTCACAGAGGTAACCAGTGCCTCAAATAGACATGATGGCCTCACGTCTCAACAAGAAATTTTGGAGGTACTGTTCCAGGTCGAGAAACCCACAAGCAGTGGCGGTGGATGCCCTGGTAACACCGTGGGTGTTCAAGTCAGTGTATGTGTCGTCGTCCCCCCCCCCCCCCCCCCCCCACACACACACACACACACTTCCATTCATTCCAAGAGTTAAGAGGACAAGGGTTCAGGCAATTCTCATTGCCTGAACCCTTGCCAAGGAGAGCTTGGTACGCGGATCTTCTGGCCTTACTGCTGGAAGATCCGAGACCTCTTCCTCTTCGAGAGGACCTTCTGCAACAGGGGCCGTTTGCTGATCAAGACTTACCGCGGCTTCGTTTGACGGTATGGCGGTTTAATGCCAGATCTTAGCCCGGAAGTGTATTCCGAGCAAGGTTATTCCTACCCTGATACAGTCTAGGAAAGGAGTAACGTCTAAACATTACCATCGCATTTGGAAAAAATGTGTCTTGGTGTGAATCCAAGTGGTTTCCTATGGTGTAGTTTCAACTTGCACGGTTTCTCCTCTTCCTGCAATCAGGTGTGGATATGGGCCTGCGTTTGGGATCCATAAAGGTCCAGATTTCGGCTTTATCCATTTTCTTCCAGAAACGATTGGCTGCCCTCCCTGAGGTTCAGACATTCTTGAAAGGGGTTCTGCACATGCAGCCTTCCTTTGTGGCGGCGATGGCACCCTGGGATCTTAACGTGGTGTTGCATTTCCTGCAATCGGATTGGTTTGAGCCTTTACAGGAGGCTGAGGTCAAGTTTCTCACATGGAAGGCTGTCACTTTGTTGGCCTTAGCTTCTGCTCGACGTGTGTCGGAATTGGGGGCTTTGTCCTGTAAAAGCCCCTACTTAAACTTCCATGAAGATAGAGCTGAGCTCAGGACACGTCAGCAGTTCCTTCCAAAGGTTGTGTCGGCTTTTCATATCAACCAACCTATTGTGGTGCCAGTTGCTACTGACTCCTCAATTACATCAAAGTCCTTGGATGTTGTGAGGGCTTTGAAGATCTATGTGAAGAGGACTGCTCGTCATAGAAAATCGGACAAAATCTGTTAAGGCCCACTCTACTCGTAAGGTGGGTTCTTCCTGTGCGGTTGCCCGGGGGGTCTCTGCTTTACAACTTTGCCGAGCGGCTACTTGGTCAGGGTCGAACACGTTTTTTTAAGTTCTACAAGTTCGATACTTTGGCCTCTGAGGACCTAAAGTTTGGTCAATCAGTTCTGCAGGAACCACCGCGCTCTCCCTCCCGTTCTGGGAGCTTTGGTACATCCCCATGGTACTAATGTGGACCCCAGCATCCTCTAGGATGTAAGAAAATTACCTTTTCTGGTAGTCCGTAGAGGATGCTGGGCGCCCGCCCAGTGCTTCGTTATCCTGCAGTGGTTACTTGGTCAGTACTGCTTTGTTCTTAGTTAAGTACTGCGTTGTTACTTGGCTCAGTAATGTTATTCAGCTGTTGCTGAGTTTTCAAGCTAGTTAGCTTGGTTTGCCTTGTTTGTGTGAGCTGGTGTGAATCTCGCCACTATCTGTGTAAAATCCTTCTCTCAAAGTTGTCCGTCTCCTTGGGCACAGTTTCTGGACTGAGTCTGGTAGAAGGGCCAAAGAGGGATGAGCCAACCCACACTATTAAACTCTTAAAGAGCCAGTGGCTCCTAGTGGACCTGTCTATACCCCATGGTATTAATGTGGACCCCAGCATCCTTTACGGACTACGAGAAAACGATTTACCGGTAGGTAATTAAAATCCTATTTTCTGTGGTGCATGCTGTATAATGTATTTCTTGCCTGGATTTGTTGTGGCTTTCCTAAGAAAATCTTGCAGCAGTTATTGCAGTAATAGGTATTAATATTCAGGGGGAGATGTATTAAAATATTGGAGAGAAAGAAGGTACCAACCAATAAGCTCCTGTAATATTATTTTTTTTTTTTTTTTTTTTTTTTCAAACGCAGGTTTTAAAATGGCAGTTGGAAGTTGATTAGCTGGTACTTTGTGGGACATTTACCAAGCAGTGATAAGAGCGGAGAAGTGAGCCAGTGGAGAAGTTGCCCCATCCACCAATCAGCAACTCTGTATAATTTTATAGTATGCAAATTATAGGTGTTACTTCAGTGCGGATTGGTTACCATGGGCAACTTCTCCACTGGCTCACTTCTCCACTCTTATCACTGCTTAATAAATGTCCCCCTTTATATCTCTCCAAGGTTGGATACATCCCCTCTTCAACATATTAAACAATTGCATATATAATGAAGTTACGTAAAGCAGCCAGAGGTCACATGTCATATTTTTTGGGTATTTTACCGATTCCCAGTTTAATATGAGTGTCTGTATTTTGTAACGATGTGTGAGGCTACTTTACACTTTGTGTGCGTGTCTACACTGCTAATTTAAAACACGGCACCAGAGGGCGCTGTCTTTGTCTTTATGTTCTCAGATGCGGAATCTCTGAAGTACGAATCGGACTATACAGAAGACTACTACCGCCCTAATTCAAGTAACGGTGTGGTACCCGCATACAGTATATTGGTCCTGGGATCAATACTTAACCTTTATGACTATCACGGAGTATATAAAGCTTGACCTCAAATCTCTTATATTAAAAAATAAAGAAATAAATGAGAAATAAACATCAATATATACAGTATGTCAGAAATATATTACAGCATTACTGGCGGTAATCTGACTACATAAAAATAAATGTGATGGTGCTGCTGGTTAAAGCAATGTTTAACATTTATTTAGATAGTTGGTTTAAAAGAGATACTCTAATTAAAAACATTAATTAGTTAAAACAGATAAATTCGTAGGCACTGTATAATAAGCAAAGCTTTACTCTGGTCAGTTCATTCATTAAATTAGACTGCTTAAGTCCTGGAATCAGTCTAGTGAAGCCATGTCCCATTAGGGATAGTTACCAGTCCTGATTTGGTGGGGATCCTTACAGTCCTTTAAGTAGTGTTCTCTCTAGAATTTGTTGCGGGCAGTACGTGTGCACATCTGAAAAGGGGGTGCACCTGGGGGGGGGGGGCGGCATGACACAGCTGGTGTCATTATTAGGGTGGTGCAGGCCCCTGAATGTCACTAATCGGTGGGCCTGTGCCCCAGCCATCGGCGTAACTGATGGGGGCATGCTGGCTTCTCCCAAGTTCTCCCAATAATGTGAATAGATGGCACATGGTATCAATTCACACGGTGGCAGCAGCAAAGACATGGGCAGGCTGTTTTAGCAGGGCACCGCTAAAGGGCTAGGGCACATTTTGCCCTTTAAAAATCGGGCAGGGCGTGGCACCAGCCAAACCTTTTAAGAAGCTACCCACCTATCACCAGGCACCAGCGCGGCACTCTGGGCGTTTAATAGTGTTCCTATGAGTATGAATGTGTCTGCTTTAACTGATGTTTTTAATTGGAATTTTTCTTTTTAAACCCAGTGTCTTAATAAATGTTAAACGTTGCTTTTACCAGCCGCATCATTAAAATATTTTTTATGCAGTTAACCGTTTACTGCCCGTAACGCTGTCCTATTTCGTACTTCCCGTATAGCTATTTATCTTTAGGAGATGAACGATCTTCTTTTCCAGCTGCTAGGTAACTGGCACAGTGCCAGTGAGGATCACCTCTCCTGTTCTTTCTGGAAATTCTTTTTTCTCTTCAAAACAGGTTGTTTTTTTAAGACTTAATTTTTGGCAGCAGATTACAATGGTACAACAAATAACAGATGGACTAACAATATCATAGTAAGAGGAACAAAGACTTCTTTTATTTACTACACTATCTTCTACATCAGGCATTCCCAACCACGGTCCTCAAGGCACACCAACAGTGCAGGTTTTAGTGATATCCAGGCTGCAGCACAGATGGTTAAATCAAAATTACTGAGCTACTAATTAAGTCACCTGTGCTGAAGCCTGGATATCACTAAAACCTGCACTGTTGGTGTGCCTTGAGGACCGTGGTTGGGAATGCCTGTTCTACATACTACAGTCCCCGTGTGGGTGTTGGCTGGGCAAAGGGACCGGTGTACATTTCGGTAGCAATGAATCTTGCGGTCCTCTAATCTCATTATGGGGGTCATTCTGAGTTGTTCACTCGTTGCCGATTTTTGCTATGCTGCGATTTATTGCTAATTGCGCATGCGCAAGGCACGCAGGGCGCATGCGCTTGGTTATTTAACTAAAAACTTAGCAGTTTTGCTGTGGATCCTGCGGCGCTTTTCAGTCGCACTGCTGATCGGTAAATGATTGACAGGAAGTGGGTGTTTCTGGGAGGTAACTGAGCGTTTTCCGGGAGTGTGCTAAAATACGCAGGCGTGTCAGGGAAAAACGCGGGAGTGTCTGGAGAAACGGGGGAGTGGCTGGCTGAACACAGGGCGTGTTTGTGACGTCAAACCAGGAACTAAACGGACTGAGCTGATCGCAATCTGTGAGTAGGGCTGGAGCTACTCAGAAACTGCAGGGAATTATTTAGTAGCAGTTCTGCTAATCTTTCGTTCGCTATTCTGATAAGCTAAAATACACTCCCAGAGGGCGGCGTCCTAGCGTGTGCAATGCTGCTAAAAGCAGCTAGCGAGCGAACAACTCGGAATGAGGGCCGATGTACAAAGGTTATTGTTCCCTATCCTTATAGTTTCAGTAATGAGCTAAATATGTATTCTGGCTGGGGTTTGGGTTGTTATTATAAGAACTGGATCTCATTGTGTTTTTTTTGCTGCCCTTTTAGTATATATGGTTACACATTCGTTTGGTGGCAATAATAAGATGTTTTGCTACATTGTAATGAATTTCCTTGTGTAAGAGTGTTACATGGCGGCTCCTGTGTATTGATCATTGGTAAATTGATCGGACACTCGATCAGTCGATGAGGCACTTAGTTGGTATGAAACAAATGGGAGATTGCTGGGAAAATGCTGCCTGGAACTGTATGTTAGATCTGCCATGTGGTTACTGCATGGTAAATCCAATATGCTTGGTGTATTCTGGGGCCAGATGACGACATAATAGGAATAACTGGAGCTGAACACGTCTATGATTGGAGAGTCCTGACTTTCTCTTCAACAAGTGTCCGTTTTCTCTGCTTCCATGGAAACTGGTTGCCATGCCAACTCATAGGCATATATGAGGTATGTTGACTATTGGATTGTCTTCTGTTTGGTGTAATCCTCACATGATTCAGCCGGGGAACATCTAATGCACTGCTATTTATGCAATGCTTTCAGTACTAATATAGGTTAGTCTCCAAACATCACCTTTACCCACAACTGCGCCTCCAGTGTTCCGTGCAGCCCTCCCGCGCTCTGCACAGTATGTCTCTGCGCTATTCTATTAAATCACTGTAGAGTCTAAGCTCCGAGTAGCAGGTTTTCCAGTCATTGACTGTAAAGGAATTGCTTGCAGAATGTTCTCAATGTATGATGGTATTGTGGCGTGTAACTACCACGGGAGCAGCTAGGAGGGTAAATAGCTCCGTACGGACATAGAGATTTTCAGTACGGTATTAGTGGGACCTAGCAAAGCAATGCGGTCTTTAGTTCTGTGCAATCCGATAATTGTATATGGTGCATATGTTCTGTATCAGTGATGACAGCTAGTACAGGAAAAGGGCAGATAGACAATACTGTAGCTGTATGAGTGGAAGAGTGACATGGTGCATTATCTACTGGAAGCCGCCGTTAGATCACAGGTTCTCAAACGCTACCCTCAGGGCCCCAAACAGTTCATGTTTTCTAATAGGCCCTTCACACTGGGCGATAATATTCAGATATGAACGATCTCATACATTAATGAACGAGATACTGTTCATATCTTTGAGTGTGGAGGCACCAGCGATGAACGATGCGCGGCTCCGCGCTCGTTCATCGCTGGTGCCCCGTCGCCTGTGCATGCAGGCCAATATGGACGATCTCGTCCATATTTGCCTGCACTTCTATGGAGCCGGGTGACGGGGGTAGTGAAGAAACTTCACTCCCCCCATCACTGCCCCCCCACCGCCGCTGCGTCGGCCGTATCCGCCGTTGGGAAGCTCGGCGGCGGATCGACCAGTGTGGGCCCTTAAGACTCCTCACAGATTCACAAGTGAAATAATAAGCTCCACCTATGGATCTTTCAAAATGTGGGCGAGATGACTGGGCTACACACCATAATTCTAAACATAAGGATTCGTTCCACCTGTACATCTTTCAAAATTTGGAGAGGATAATTGGGAGGGGATGGCTGCACTTCACACTCTAATTTGAAACATATGAGGTGCTGAGACTTCTAGTGCCACACAGACAAAAGAGAAAATGTGCAAGTGCACACTCCAAACACCAAGAACACTGGCAATCGGGACAATTATAATAAACGCTGCAATTTAACATGGAGTAAAATTGAGGTTCTTATAATTTTGCCCAAAAAATATTGGGCCACCTAACACTGCCCAGTGACCTTATCAGGTGGGTCCCTAACATTCCTAAGTTTCAAGCCCAGAGCAGATCTTTTAAAATGTTAGTTCGTAATGAGTACACATGTGCACCAGCTGGGTGACCTGGAAACCATGAGTTTGAGAACCATTGCATCCAATGATCGGTAGACTGTACCCATAAAGGGGTGTACAGTGCATGGTCAGCAACAATACTCAGGTATGCGGGGGCCCAATCTGTACCAATAAAAAATTTCCCACGCCAACACCAGCCTGAACCGATACGGCATGTGAAAGGAGCAGGACATCCGCACCTGCCTTTGACAAAGTCACATAATGAAAACGAGTTTGACGTTCTTACTGCATATCGTTACACAGCTTGATGAGCTCATGTGTAGTCATGCAACTGTGTCTAAGGGGTGGTCTTCAGAATGCCGGCTGTTGGGATCCTGGCGCACAGTATACCGGCGCCGGAATCCCGACAGCCGGCATACCGACACTTATTCTCCCTCGTGGGGGTCCATGACCCCCCTGGAGGGAGAATAAAAACCGTGCCCGCAAGGGGCTCATTTGCGCTCGCCACACTGTCGGTAAGCCGGCGGTCGGGCTCCCGGCGCCGGTATGCTGGTCGCCGGGAGCCCGACCGCCGGCATACCATACTACACCCGTGTTTAATGGGGACATTTACTAAGCAGTGATAATAGCGGAGAAGTGAGCCAGTGGAGAAGTTGTACATGGCAACCAATCAGCAGCTCTGTATCATTTTATAGTATGCAAATTGTAGATGTTACTTCAGTGCTGATTGGTTGTCATGGGCAACTTCTCCGCTGGTTCACTTCTCCACTCTTATCACTGCTTAGTAAATGTCCCCATAATTGCTTCTGTGCTGAACATAGACTGATAAAACTTAAGGGCGTACTCACGGAGCGATATTCTAAGCAATCTGACTAGATTGCTTAGAATTTGAGCATTATCGCTCCGCGTGTACCCCCTACAGCGATAGCGATGCGCAGCCCCGCGCATCGTTATCGCTGCTGCTAGATTGGCTTGCAGTGCAGGCCAGTCTAGCGGGTCGCTCATTTCACCCGCTGGGTGAAATGAGCGGCCCCCCCGTCTCCCCCCGCACAGCTCGCGCTGTGCTGAGTGGTTCGCTCAGCACACATCTCTCCCGCATCGGCCCGTCTATATGGGCCTTTACCGTTAGGAAGAACAGTTCTAGGCAGTTCCATGAAAACATGGACCTAGATCCTTAAACACACTGTAAAAGTCAACACAGGTACGAGATGTTGGTGTCGATCTGTAGTGCACAATTGGCTTATAGGAAGATCATTTTGATTTGTGACCTAGTACTCCATATTAGGGCTGTATAAATTATTGGTGTTCACTGAATAAAAACAATATTATGAGCCATCTTTCATTTGTTTTCATATAAAGCAATACAAATATGGCATTACATTTTCACATAATATCAGGGTTACTATAATGGAAATAAGGCAATTCAACAGCCATACTCCATTCTCTCTCCAAGATATGGTTAAGGTAAAATGTACAATAGTAAAGTTGATTGCGTTACCAAAAAAAAGGTGAAAAAAAGTTTGATTATTTATTCAGATTTTGAGATTACCTCAATTTTCTGTGTTGTATTAAAGTTTTATCATGATGTTCCCAGGTTACAGAAATTGTTCTACTTTTACCACATTTCCGTAGCTGTATCCCCCTAAGATGTCCCCATCATGCAATACAATTGTGACAATTTACAGTTAATTCTGGAAGCTGAATTTTATCAATTTTGTGGACAAACACACGTACACACATTGGGGGAATTCAGTTGTCCCGTCCCCCCCCCCCAAAAAAAAATAATAATAATAATTAGCGAGAATTAAAACTATCGCAATTTTAAATTTTTTGGGGGGCAATTCAATCATAGCCCATTTTGTCTTCTCATGAAAAAAAAAAAAAATCCAGTTTTTGCATGAAAGCACACAAGATAAGTTCTCGGATCCATGTGTCTTCTCCGATCGCGGATGATAAAAATGCCACTTATTGGGGATTTTGTTTTGGGCAGGTGAAAAAAAAATACAGATAGTGCCAGCTACCAGAGACGATTGAATGACCTACCGCAGTTTATGGAATTACCCCATAGTAACTTAGTACCCCATGGTGATTTTGTTACTAATACCCCTTTTCCACTAGCTCCTTAAAACACGGGTAAATGCGCGGGGCCGCGCATTTACCCGTGTTTTTCCCTAGTGGAAAAGGGTCCCCCTGCAAATTCCCGGGTCAAGTGATCCGGGAATCCTACCCGGGTAGCTTGCCGGCTAGCTGTCTAGTGTGAACGGGAGCCTTCCCGTTCACAGTGTATGGGAGGGCGGCGCTGGGAGATCATGGCGCCGCCCCTGCCGCGTCACCAACCCGGAAATATGCCGGGTTGGTGAGCTAGTGTAGAAAGGGGCTGTAGCACCCTTTGCAGGCGACACGGCTGCGACCCGTGCTACAGTGGAAAAGGGGTATAACTGTACACTGACTGTAGGCTGATTTATCAAGATAACTTGCACAAGACAGCGCTAATGATCAGTATAATGAATAGAGTTGATCACTGTAAAAAGGTGATTGTTTCCGGTGGAATTGCCCTTATCTGATATTGACATGGTCTCTCCTACTGATTGTGAGTGGTATCCGTTCACATGGTCGACCATGTTATGGTCGACAGTCATTAGGTCGACATGGCCACATGGTCGACACATGAAACGGTCAACATGAGTTTTCTTTCTTTTGGGGAACTTTTCCATACTTTTACGATCCACGTGGACTATGATTGGAACGGTAATCTGTGCCGAGCGAAGGCACCATGCCCGAAGCATGGCGAGCGAAGCAGTGCACTAATTGGGGTTCCCAGTCACATTACGCAAAAAACGACACCAAAAAAAGTTAAACTCATGTCGACCTTTCATGTGTCGATCATGTGTCCATGTCGACCATGTCAATGTCGACCAATAGTGGTCGACCTAATGACTGTCGACCATAACATGGTCGACCATTCATACCGGAACCATTGTGAGTATATCCACTATCAGATGTGACCACCAATTATGCATCAGTCGTACATGCTGAAAGATTTCTCATTCCCAACAGAGATACAGTAATTGGTGCTCTGTTGCTGCCATAAACTATGCAGTTACCAACCTGATCAGCCGATAAACAGCTGAAATGATTAGTGTTTGTCTGCCTCTACTTTTTATTATTTAAAGTCCTATTCAGCTGCTATTTCTGTGTTTTGCTTTTATATGTGGATATGCTGTTTAATAAAGAAGCTACACGTATATAAATATGACATTATCTGACTCCATATATTTTTCATCACTGAGATTGGTTGTGCAGCCTGTTCCTCGTTTTATTAAGTTTGTGAAGTAGCATTGTATTTTGCCTGCCGTCAGCAGTATTTTATACCATACGCATTATATAGGGAAAACGCATGCTGCTTGTATTTACATATATAGCAACGCTTCAGACACCATCCATGTTATTAATGTTACAATTTATCATACTGTACGTGTCCAAATTTTACTGGTGACTATTGAATGAAATGTACCCAGTTTAACAAAAGCTGTATTAATATAATTAAAGGTTTGGTTCTCACAATCATACATAAGTGTTGGTTTATTTGTGAATTTGGCATTTTAACATAGAAAAAGTTTTCCTTGTTATAATCTACATACATTGCCACTCTCAATCCCACCCGCAGGTCCCCCTTGTAAGTTGAATGGATAGCGGGTGTATGCGTACGCGTGCTCCTGCCGGCAACAACGCAGGACGACACATCTATAAATGTTATTTCATATTTGATTGGTTGCCATGGGCAACTTCTCCACTGGCCCACTTCTCTGCTCTTTTCACTGTTTCATACATCTCCCCCATGATGTGGGAAATGTATTGGGGGTTCCTGGGCGGTGAATAGCATGTGGGCGTGTCACTGACCTGATTGCAAACTCAAGCTCTTAATTGCTCTCATTGGAGGACATACTGTAACGGCTGCATCCACAGAGGCATAAAGTGGGCATCTCAGTCCATGCGGCTTCAGACACACAATTGTACACCAGGGGCAGGGCTAGCATGTGACTACAGCAACAGACACTAGTGGCTGCAACAGCGTGCGGCTCAGAATTAGCGTGTATGTGTGTAAACAATGACACTTCTGTGCTTTTAGTGCTCTGGCCCTAATTCATGTTTGTACACAGATGCAATTGGGATTTTCTAGGTTATGGAGGTACCAATGTTAGCAAATGAAGTTGACGCCCTCCGGACCGACTGTAATAGGCCCTACACACTGGTCGACATCACTGCACGATATGAACGATCTCGTTCATTAATGAACGAGATAACGTTCATATCGTGCAGTGTGGAGGCACCAGCGATGAACGATGCGCGGCCCCGCGCTCGTTCATCGCTGGTGCCCCGTCGGCTGTGCATGCAGGCCAATATGGACGATCTCGTCCATATTTGCCTGCAGTTCTATGGAGCCGTGTGACGGGGAGAGTGAAGTAACTTCACTCCCCCGTCACTGCCCCCCCGCCGCCGGGTCGCCCGCCGGCCGTATCTGCCGTCGGGCAGCTCAGCGGCGGATCGGCCAATGTGTAGGGCCCTTTAGGGTTGCCCCATTGCTACACAGACTGGTGTTCAGTTATGACACAGGCGCCATGTTTTTGCACGTATGAGCTGGCAGCAGATACCTGCCCTGAAAAAGGGGAATAACACGCCTGCGTTTTCCCTACTACTGCCCGTTATCACCCCCAAATGGTTACATCCTGTCAATCATTTTCACAGGAAATCCTCGGTGCGAGCGGGATCACAGCAGCACTTGGCAACGTGCATTGTAATCAGGGCACAGGCGCAGTCTGCTGATAAACACATTGTGTATTGTGAATTATGTCCTATGTTTACAGTGGAAAAAGTATGTTGTGGTTTTCTTTTGTATAGAATACCATTTGTTAACTGATTGCCAGTGAATTGAGCTCTATTACATTTGTGGTATTGTTATTCCAGGCAGACCACATTAAACATGCAGATAGTGATATATGTAGATTTACAGAGAAGGGAATTTACTATCAGTTTAACAAAAAGGTGCTGGTGGTGATGATGGATATTTTACTTTAAAGTTTCTCAGCATAAAACCAGTGTAAACAAAGCTGAGCCGTACATGAATGATGTGAGGAGACCCTGGCGCATGATAAATATGGAATTTAAGAGGCCCAACATATGTGGATATAAGCCTCTAACGTTACATTCATTGTAGCCATAGATTATATGGGAATGGACATCGGCTATTCATGTCTGATAATCTGGCAGTGTTGACCACAACATCCACCCAGTCTTCTATAAAGACAGAGCAATTGTATTTCAGCCACCTGGATGGTGTTACTGTAACTGAAGCTTGGGTACACGCTATACAATTATCTGACAGACCATCTGTATAATCTGGTTGGTTGCACATATGATGGTGAGCTGCTCAATCAGATTGTGATTTCACTCAGGTGCTAAAAGGGAGGGGTAATTCTGTGTAAGAAAAAACAATTTGTGTTCCCTAATGCACACTGAGTGAAAAATAATAATACTACATAATAATCAGATAATACGGAGATACACTGGGAATTTAGACCCAGACATATGTGTAATTATTTATGGGGTGGGTGTGGGGTGCGGTGGCCCCTGTGTCGGTATGGCTGGGCGGCTTCAGGTCGGCACACCCTAACACTTTATTAACACTTATGATTTTCCTTTTCACTTTGTATATATTTTTGTATTATTTTAATCACACCACTTACATAGCACTTCTGTGCTTCTTATTAACCCTTATTCATTTTCACCTATGTGCTAACCTGGGGTAGCCAACCTGTGCCAACGTGATGGGGTCCTGCACCCCGGACCCATACCTAGTATCAGGGACCCCCAGTGACGGAGAAGCCTTGTCGATCGGCCTGGGGGCTTAACCCTATATCTGCAGATATACGCAACTGAGATCTCCGTATTATCTGATTATTATGTAGTACAGGTTGAGTATCCCTTATCCAAAATGCTTGGGACCAGGGGTATTTTGGATATCGGATTTTTCCGTATTTTGGAATAATTGCATACTATAATGAGATATCATGGTGATAGGACCTAAATCTAAGCACAGAATGCATTTTTGTTACATACACACCTTATACACATAGCCGGAAGGTAATTTTAGCCAATATTTTTTGTAACTTTGTGCATTAAACAAAGTGTGTGTACATTCACACAAATCATTTATGTTTCATATACACCTTATACACACAGCCTGAAGGTCATTTAATACAATAGTTTTAATAACTTTGTGTATTAAACAAAGTTTGTGTACATTGAGCCATCAAAAAACAAAGGTTTAATTATCTCACTCAAAAAAGTCCGTATTTCGGAATATTCCGTATTTCGGAATATTTGGATATGGGATACTCAACCTGTATTATTATTTTTCACTCAGTGTGCATTAGGGAACACAAATTGTTTAATCTGGTTGGTTCTAATGAAAATCTGGAAATGTATGGTAGAAAATTACAACTGACCATTTACTACCAAACACTGGAAAATGGACATAAACTGTGGTTTAGGGAAACTGATTAAATCAAATGGATTAAACCAATTTCTGTGAACGACCATTTTTCTCCGTTCTCTGGTGTTTGGGAGCAAATGGTCAATTGTAATTTGCTACCATACATTTCCAGATTTTCATTCCATCCAGCCAGATTGGACAGATGGTCTGTCAGATAATTGTATAGTGCTAAGGTTCCCAAATGGTCCAGTTTTTAAGTATATCCATGGCTTAGCAGAGATGGTTAAATTAAATTAATAGAAGTACTAATGGAAAACACATGTGGCCAAGCATACAGTGCATCCGGAAAGTATTCACAGCGCTTCACTTTTTCCACATTTTGTTATGTTAAAGCCTTATTCCAAGCTGGAATAAATTCATTTTTCCCCTCAAAATTCTACACACAATACCCCATAATGACAACGTCAAAGTTTTGTTTTTTTAGATTTTTGAAAATGTATTAAAAATAAAAAATTAAGAAATCACATGTACATAAGTATTCACAGCCTTTGCTCAATACTTTGTTGATGCATCTCTGGCAGCAATTACAGCCTCAGGTCTTTTTGAACATGATGCCACAGGCTTGGAACACCTATCTTTGGGCAGTTTTGCCCATTCCTCTTTGCAGCACCTCTCAAGCTCCATCAGGTTGGATGGGAAGTGTCGGTGCACAGCCATTTTCAGATCTCTCCAGAGATTTTCAATCGGATTCAAGTCTGGGCTCTGGCTGGGCCAGGACGTTCAGACTTGTCCTGAAGCCACTCCTTTGATATCTTGACTGTGTGCTTATAGGCCCTACACACTGGCCGACATCAGTCAAAGATATGAACGATCTCGTTCATAAATGAACGAGATACCGTTCATATCTTTGAGTGTGGAGGCTCCAGCGATGAACGATGCGCGGCCCCGCGCTCGTTCATCGCTGGTCCCCTGTCGGCTGTACATGCAGGCCAATATGGACGATCTCATCCATATTTGCCTGCACTTCAATGCAGCCGGGTGATGGGGGGAGTGAAGAAACTTCACTGCCCCATCACCGCCGTGTTGCCCGTCGGCCAGCTCGGCGGCGGATCGGCCAATGTGTAGGGCCCATTAGTGTTGTTGTCCTGCTGAAAGATGAACTGTTGCCTCCCCCCCTCTGAGGTCAAAAGCGCTTTGGAGCAGGGTTTTCATACAGGATATCTCTGTACATTGCTGCATTAATTTTTCCCTCTATCCTGACTAGTCTCCCAGTTCCTGCCACTGAGAACCATCCCCACAGCATGATGCTGCCAGCACCATGCTTCACTGTAGGGATGGTATTGGCCTGGTGATGAGCGGTGCCTGGTTTCCTCCAAACTTGATGCCTGGCATTCATGCTAAAGAGTTCAATCTTTGTCTCATCAGACTAGAGAAATTTGTTTCTCATGGTCTGAGAGTCCTTCAGGTGCATTTTGGCAAACTCCAGGTGGGCTGCCATGTGCTGTTTACTAATTAGTGCCTTCTGTCTGGCCACTCTACCATACAGGCCTGATTGGTGTATTGCTGCAGAGATGGTTGTCCTTCTGGAAGGTTCTCCTCTCTCCACATAGGAATGTTGTAGCTCTGACAGAGTGACCATCGGGTTCTTGGTCACATAATCAGGCGCCATGGCCTGGTCTACCACTGCTATGCAGATGATACACAACTGTACTTGTCCTTTGCTCCGGGTACTGATAACCCAATATCAAACCTTAATTGCTGTCTAGCTGAGCTCAAGGAGTTGATGAGTGCCAGTTGACTGCGACTGAACCCGGATAAAACAGAGGTCCTTATGATAGGACCGCAACATCAAAGGACAAGACTGCAGCATAGCCAACCAACTGGACTTACACTCGGGATTCAGAATTACAAACCATTGATCGTGTGCGGAATCTTGGCGTCCTGAATGGTGGCTTGACACTTAAACATCAGATATCAGCCACAATCAAATCCTCATTCTTTCACCTGAGGAACATAGCCAGAATCAAGCACTTAATTCCTTTCCAAAAGTCAGACATGCATTTGTACCATCTCGATTAGACTACTGTAATGACCTCTACCTTGGTCTCCCAGCAAAAGAATTGCACTGCCTAGAGCTGGTGCAAACCACAGCTGTCAGACTGTTAACCAACCAGCCCCGCTCTAGCCACATAACACCCATCCTCTACTCCCTTCACTGGCTGCCTGTAAGATGGCGAAGCATCTTCAAGATTGGCTTACTGAGTTTCAAAGCACTACATGAACAGGGTCCAAGGTACCTGAAGCAGCTTCTGATCCCATACTGCCCCACTGAGATCTATAGATGAAGGACTTTTAGCAGTACCTAGAATCTCCCTTAATTCATCTGGGGGTCGAGCTTTTAGTCATGCGGCTCCGACTCTATGGAATCCTTTAAAAGTAGGCTCAAGACTTTCCTGTTTACTCAAGCATTTCCATAATGTCCCTTTAGTATTACATGCTTTAGTATTACATGCTTCTGTATTTTATGAAAAGCTGTTCTGTACTTCATTATTTTCTGTACTATATTATGCTATGTTTTTGTTAAGTGCCTTAAGTCCTATTGGAGAAAGAGCGCTATATAAATAAAATTATTATTACCTCCCTGACTAGGTCCCTTGTCCCCCGATCGCTCAGTTTAGACGGCCGGCTAGCTCATGGAAGAGTCCTGGAGGTTCCAAACTTCTTCCATTTACGAATGAGGGAGGCCACTGTGCTCATTGGGACCTTCAAAGCAGCAGATATTTTTCTGTACCCTTCCCCAGATTTGTGCCTCGAAACAATCCTGTCTCGGAGGTCTACAGACAATTCCTTTGACTTCATCTTTGGTTTGTGTTCAGACATGCACTGTCAAGTGTGGGACCTTACATAGACAGGTGTGTGCCTTTCCAAATCATGTCCAATCAACTGAATTTACCACAGGTGGACTCCAATTAAGCTGTAGGAACATCTCAAGGATGATCAGTGGAAACAGGATGCACCTGAGCTCAATTTTGATCTTCATGGCAAAGGCTGTGAATACTTATGTACATGTGATTTCTTAGTTCTTTATTTTAATACATTTGCAATAATCTCTAAAAAAAAACTTTTTTCACGTTGTCATTATGGGGTATTGTGTGTTGAATTTTGAGGGAAAAAATGAATTTATTCCAGTTTGAAATAAGGCTGTAACATAACAAAATGTGGAAAAAGTTAAGCGCTGTGAATACTTTCCTGATGCACTGTAGATATACTTAAAACCTGTACCGTTAGGGTGCCTTGAGGACAGCGTTTAGGAACATCTGGTATGGTGTGTACCCGGCTTTATGAAAAAAATAACAAGGAAATGGATGGATATGGTTTACAAGAATCTCAGATTTAGTTTATTAGTGTTAGACGATGTGTACCTAGGCCCTCATTCCGAGTTGATCGCTCGCTAGCTGCTTTTAGCAGCAGTGCAAACGCTAAGCCGCCGCCTTCTGGGGGTGTATCTTAGCTTGGCAGAAGTGCGACCGAAAGGATCGCAGCGCTGCTACAAAAAAAGATTGTTCAGTTTCTGAGTAGCTCGAGACTTAGGGTGTGTACACACGGTGAGATTTTTTCTTCCGATTCTGACTATATAGTCAAAATCAGAAGAAAAGTTAGTGCAGATCGCAAGGTGACAGTCACCTTGCGATCCCGATTCGATGCCGATGCGCGGTCCCGCGCAGTCGGCATCGAAAGAAAAAATAGACTGTGCAGGCAAGTCAATCCTTGCTAGATCGGTGTCCTATCTAGTTCATATCGCAAGTGTTTCTAGTGGCTTGCGATGCCGATCTGCGTCATCCAGCCACTCCCCGCCGGGACCATTTTCTTCACTGCGCGGAGGAAGAAGCAGCAGCCAGCACGTGGAGCAGAAGTTTAGTTGGAAACGGTAAGTATCAGCAGCGGGGTTGGGGGGCAGCACTGGGGGGCAACGTATCTGCACTATGGGGCACCGTGGGGGAACATATCTGGCACTGTGGGGGAACGTCTCTGGCACTGTGGGGGGCAGTACTGGCGGGCACCGTATCTGGCACTGTGGGGGAACCGTATCTGGCACTGTGGGGGAACATATCTGGCACTGTGCGGGAACGTCTTTGGCACTGTGGGGGGCAGTACTGGGGGGCACCGTATCTGGCACTGTGGGGGAACATATCTGGCATTGTGGGGGAACATATCTGGCACTGTGGGGGAACATCTCTGGCACTGTGGGGGAACGTCTCTGGCACTGTGGGGGGCAGTACTGGGGGGCACCGTATCTGGCACTGTGGGGGGCAGTACTGGGGGGCACCGTATCTGGCACTGTGGGGGAACATATCTGGCACTGTGGGGGAACGTCTCTGGCACTGTGGGGGGCAGTACTGGGGGGCACCGTATCTGGCACTGTGGGGGAACGTCTCTGGCACTGTGGGGGAACGTCTCTGGCACTGTGGGGGGCACCGTATCTGGCACTGTGGGGGGCACCGTATCTGGCACTGTGGGGGGCACCATATCTGGCACTGTGGGAGAAACATATCTGGCATTGTGGGGGAACATATCTGGCACTGTGGGGGGCAGTACTGGGGGGCACCGTATCTGGCACTGTGGGGGAACATCTGGCACTGTGGGGGAACGTCTCTGGCACTGTGGGGGGCAGTACTGGGGGGCACCGTATCTGGCACTGTGGGGGGACATATCTGGCACTGTGGGGGAACGTCTCTGGCACTGTGGGGGGCAGTACTGGGGGGGGCACCGTATCTGGCACTGTGGGGGAACATATCTGGCATTGTGGGGGAACATATCTGGCACTGTGGGGCAATGTATCTGGCGCTGGGGGGGGGCTGGGACAGTGTATCTCGCACTGTGGGCAATGACACTGGGAGGCAACGTATCTGGCACTGGGGGGCAACGTACAAAGGCATTATGCCTTGCATAATGTGTAAAAATGGGGACACTTGCCTGCCATAATGTGTAAAAAGGGGACTCTTGGCTGCCGTAATGTATAAAAAGGGGACTCTTGGCTGCCGTAATGTGTAAAATGGGGACTCTGCCTGCTGTAATGTGATATGGGGCTGTGTATCTGGCACTGGGGGCAATATGGTGCTGGGGGGGGCAGTGTTTCTGTCACTGGGGGCAATGTATCTGGCAATGGGGAGCATTTGTATACCTGGCAGCAATGGTGGGCATTTGGGTACCTGGCACTATTGGGTCATATGTGTATCTGGCCACCCCCCACCCCCCCATATGTGTATCACACCCCCCATTTAATTGCCTTTTCCCCCTTGTGGCATTTGGCCACAGACTTTTTTTTTGGGGGGGGGGGGGGGGCTGCGCACCTTTGGCACGTGCACACAGTGGCACGAATACATTTTTTTTTTACTTGCAGCACTGGGAGTCACATGGAGACAGTGGAGGCTGCATAGAGACCTTGACACTGTACACCACCAATGCTTGGTGGGATGGGGGCGACACATTAAGGGATGCGTTTTTGGAGTGGTGTGTATTTTAAGGTGTTTAAAAAAAAAAAATATATATATATATATATATATATATAATAATTTTTAATATTTTTCGGCTTCTTGTATGTGACGGTTGTATTTTGACGGTTAATTGTGGTATTTTTTTTTTTCAAATAGCAATGTCAACAGACGAATACCGCCAATTCTGGTCAGGATTCATTGATCTGTACCATCAGAACGAGTGCCTGGGGCGTGTCAGAAGCCCGGACTATGCCAACAGAACCAAGCGGAATCGGGCATATCAGCAGCTTATTGAGTACAGTAGAGGCAGGAACTCAGCGGCTGATGTGCCTTGGGTGAAGAAAAAAATAAAAAAATTTCCGAACAGTGTTCGTGAAGGAACGCAAGAAGGTGAAAGATTCACAGCGATCCGGAGCCGGGACTGATGAGGTCTATAAACCGACGCTGTGGTACTATGACCAAATTCAGGCGCGGGTAAGGTCACGGGACGCTCTAGATCCAGAGTCTCCAGTTCTTGTCGAAGAGGAGGCCCAGGAGAGTCTGGATCTGGTAAGTACACACACATTTGTTTCATATGCCACCCACCAATTTTGACATAGACCTAATTTTTGTTTTTCTTATATTGCAGGATGCTACCCCGGAGCTGGAGGTGGAGCCTACCACAGGCCAAGGGGCAGAAGTGGAGGAGCCGGTAGCGGAGCCGTTGGCAACCCCACAGGCGCGCCCAAGAAGAGCGAGGTGCACGGCAAGGAGGACCGCTTCTGCCCCTTATAGCAACCCCTCTGTCTCCCAGCAGTTTTTTCAACGCGCTGAGGAGGTTTTGCATAGGCCCCCGGATGCCGAACAACAATTTGGCAATTTTATTGCATCGGAGATGCGCCTGATGACGGATGAACAAAAATTCATCCTTCAACGGTTAGTCTCTGAGGCTACCTCACGCGGCAGGTGCCAAACACTGGTGCCGGCGTGTGAGATAGTGCCAACTAACCCTTGGTATCACCCAAATTTGACCCGTCCCCCCTTCCCAAACAACCCCCCCATGGAGCATGCACCGGTAAACCCTCCTCCGCAACCGTATTTTTTTCCGTAGGGAGCCACACAGCCCAGCCCCTCCCCCCAATCTAGCACCTCGTCCAGTGGCATGTACTCTGACATGCTGAGTACACAGTCCTCTGTGCTGGGCGACCCACGCTTTTTTAATTTATAATTAGTTTTTTTGTACCCGTTTTTTTAGTTTTGTTTGAAAAATCTGCTGGTGACCTTATCCTACGCTCTTGCTCAAAGTGAACTGTATTGAGGTCATTAGTACTGCAGCGTCGGTTTTGTGACCTCACTGTCCCGGACTACGGATCGTTGTGTTGACTGCACTTCTTGTGTTCCTTCAAGACTGTTTGGAAATTTGCTGATGTTCTTCACCCAAGGCAAAATTGCACTGTTTGCCTCTACTGTACTCGGATATGCCCGATTCCTGTTCTGTTGGCATAGTCCCTGTCCAAAGGCACTCGTTCTCATGGTACAGCTTATGAATCCTGGCCAGAGTTGGCGTTTCATTTTTTAATAAAGTTTTGGCAAAAACAAACTGTGGTGTATTTGTTTTTTAAATGTAAAGGGGCTTATATTGTGTTATCGGCAGGTAGTTTTTTTTTTTTTTTTTTGGGGGGGGGGGGGGGTGGATGGGAGCTGAGTGTTGCTGTGACGGCGGTGGGGGGGGGGGGGGGATAATGTCGAAAACCACAATTTTTTTATGTTTTTCTTTGGGTCATGTTTTATTAGAGGCTAATTCAGACCTGATCGTAGCCCTGCATAATTTTGCAGGTCTACGATCAGGCACACCGACATGCAGGGGGACGCCCAGCACAGGGCTAGTCTGCCCCGCATGTCAGGCCCACCCATCCACCCCCCACAGAAGTGCAAAAGCATCATACAGCTGCAATGCTTTTGCTGGCCGGGAGCTACTCGTCATTGGCGGGTCACATCGGCTCCGTGTGACGCCACGCTGCTGCTGCGGCCTGCCCCCCCGCACAGTCTGGCCACGCCTGCGTTGGCCGGACCGCGCACACAAAATGGCAGCCGAACGCCGCCATGTTGCCCCCTCCCGCCTCAGCTTGTCAATCAGGCAGAGGCGATCGCAAGGCCACGACAGCTGACGGCTGTCAGCCATTCAGCGCACTTCTGACCTGATCGCTGCGATGAACTGCAGCAAGCAATCAGGTCAGAATGACCCCCTTACTCAGAAGCATACACAGACCAGTAAGATCCGCGCATGCTTCTGTGTAAAAATGTTAAGAAAGTGTTAAAAATAAAAAAAAAATGATGTGCAGGTCCCCCCAAAAAACATAACCAGCCTCGGGCTCTTTGAGCCGGCCCTGGTTGCAAAAATATGAGGGGAAAATGGAGTAGGGGTCCCCCATATTTAAGCAACCAGCACCGGGCTCTTGGACCGGTCCTGGTTCCAAAAATATGGGGGACAAAAAGAGTAGGGGTCCCCCATATTTTTGAAACCAGCACCGGGCTCCACTAGCCAGGGAGGTGATGCCGCAGCCGGGGGACACTTTTATACAGGTCCCTGCGGCCGCAGCATCACACACCCCAACTAGTCACCCCTGGCCGGGGTTCCCTGGGGGGTTGGGGACCCCTTAAATAAAGGGCCCCCCCACCTTCAGGCACCCAAGGACCAAGGGTGAAGCCCGAGGCTGTCCCCAGCACCCCTGGGCGGTGGGTGCCGGGCTGATAGTCAAAATTGTGTCAAAAAAGAATATTGTCTTTTGCTGTGGAACTACAAGTCCCAGCAAGCCTCCCCCACATGCTGGTACTTGGAGAACCACAAGTACCAGCATGCAGAGAATTAAAAGGCCTGCTGGTACCTATAGTTCCACAACAAAAGAAATACCCCAAGAAAGACAAAACACACACCGTGAAGGTAAAAGTTTATTGACACACTCGCACATACTTACCTAGTGTCCCACATAGCCACTCAGTCCTCTTGTCCATGTAGAATCCATGGGTTCCCTGCAAAAAAATCTAACAAAAATCAGCCACAGAGCAGAAATACACTGCTTTAAAAATGGCTGACAGTCGAAAAAGACACTCCCCCCAACCCTGTAATGTTGTCCCACTATTATAATGAGATAGTCAAAATCTCACATAAGCCAAAATCGTAAGCACACATAGTCCATATCTCAAGAAAAGTTAGTCAAAATCTGTGTTATCTGGGCTCCAGGGAGTTCAAGGGAAATCTCAAGTGAAAATCGTACATAGCCAGAATCTCACCATGTGTACACACCCTTAAGGTGTGTACACACGGTGAGATATTTTCTTTCGATTTTGACTATATAGTGAAAATCGCAAGAAAAGTTAGTGCAGATCGCAAGGTGAAAGTCACCTTGCGATCCCGATGCGCGGTCCCGCCAGGTCGGCATCGCAAGAAAAGATAGACTGTGCAGGCAAGTCAATCCTTGCTAGATCGGTGTACTATCTAGTTCATCTCACATGTCAATGACATCTCATATAAGCCAAAATCTCACATAAGCCAAAATCCTAAGCACACATAGTCCATATCTCAAGAAAAGTTAAAATCTGTCCTATCTGGGCTCCGAGGAGTTCAGGGCAAATCGCAAGTGAAAATCGGGCATAGCAGGAATCTCTCCGTGTGTACACACTATTACTCCTAGCTTGCGATCACTTCAGACTGTTTAGTTCCTGTTTTGACGTCACAAACACGCCCTGCGTTCGGCCAGCCCCGCCTACGTTTCCCCAGCCACTCCTGCGTTTTTATCCGACACGCCTGCGTTTTTACACACACTCCCCGAAAACGGTCAGTTACCTCCCAGAAATACCCGCATCCTGTCAATCACTCTGCGGTCAGCAGTGCGATTGAGTAGCATCGCTAGACCTTGTATGAAACTGCATCTGCTTTTGTGAAAGTACATAGCGCGTGCGCATTGCGTCCCATACGCATGCGCAGAAGTGCCAATTTTTTGCCTGATCGCTGCGCTGCGAACAATGGCAGCTAGCGATCAACTCGGAATGACCCCCCTAGTGTGATGTTGTGTCGGCAAGTCCATACACACTTGCCATTGACAGTGGGGGCAAGGCCCTCACTGGCAATGTCGCACTTCAGACTTACAACAGGTCCGACAGAGGATGTTGCTGACTATGTGCCGGAACACGTATTGTCAGCGACATAGTGCATACACACTAGACCAGGCTTGGCCAACCTGTGGCTCTCCAGATGTTTTGAAACTACACATCCCAGCATACCCTGCGGCAGATTTAGCATGAACTAAATGTAATATTGTGGCAGGGCATGCTGGGATGTGTAGTTTCTCAACAACTGAAGAGCCACAGGTTGGCCAGGCCTACACTAGACGATGTGAACGATATATCGTCCGATCTGACCAACATAGAAATATATCGTCAGCGACATAGTGCATATGCACTAGACGATGTGAACGATATATTGTCTAGTGTGTACCCACCTTAAGCGACTAAATAACTGGCATGCAAAAATGTGATGCATCTAAGTGCATTTTCTCTGGACAATCACGTTGGTATAAATATAAATGATCAGCTCGTCGTGATAGTAAGTGTGAAACAGTATTTCATAGCCAGAAGAAGTCTACATTTGGTATTATGGAATATTGCTGCAGTACAGAAGGGTAAGATGACGTCACAGTGGTGTAATAGGTGCTTGCACCTTAGTAACTCATGATGTTCGACCCCCAAGCACCAGAAATGTCACTTCCAGAAGAGGATATGCAAGCAGTGGAGCAAAGGTGCACATGTCACAGAACACTTCAATCCAGTGGGGGTCATTCCGAGTTGATCGCTAGCTGCCGTTCGCAGCGCAGTGATCAGGCTAAAAATCTGCATTTCTGCACATGCGTATGCATCGCAATGTGCAGGTGCGTCGTATGGGTACAATGAGCATCGTGGGTTTGCACAAGTCTAACGAAGATTCCAGTTGCACGGCCGAACGCAGGAAGATTGACATGAAGTGGACGTTTCTGGGTGTCAACTGACCGTTTTCAGGGAGTGCTTAGAAAAACGCAGGCGTGTCTGGAAAAACGCATGGCTGGGCGAATGCTGGGCGGGTGTGTGACGTCAAAAGCCGTACCTCCGTAGGTTAGAATCAACGCACACGAAGAGTAACTACAGGGCTGGTCTTGTTTTGCACAAAAAGATTATGCAGGTGCTTTGCTGCACAAGCGTTCGCACTTCTGCAAAGCGAAAATACACTCCCCAGTGGGCGGCGACAATGCGTTTGCTAGCTAGTTTTTAGCAGCCGTGCAAACAACTCGGAATGACCCCCAGTGTCATAAACTGATTGTGCAGGAGCCAGTCTATTATGTACTATTATAATTTCTCTTACGTCCTAGAGGATGCTGGGGTCCATATTACTACCATGGGGTATAGACGGGTCCACTAGGAGCCACTGGCACTTTAAGAGTTTAATAGTGTGGGCTGGCTCCTCCCTCTATGCCCCTCCTACCAGACTCAGTTTAGAAAATGTGCCCAGAGGAGTCGGTCACAGCTAGGGGAGCTCCTAGAGCTTCTTTAGTTTTATTATTTTTCTAAGAGTATTTTAGGCACAGGGAGGATGCTGGCAACAGCCTCCCTGCTTTGTGGGGGAGTAGTGTCCGCCCTGAGGGATTTTGAGCCACTATCTCCGCTGACAGGACACTGAGCTCCTGAGGGTGATTATCATTAGCCACCCCAGGCGACCGCTCACACCCGCAGCATGCCGCCACCCCCTAACAGAGCCAGAAGATTCCGGTGGCGAGTAAGTCACCGAGCCCCCTGGCAAGCGGGGAGCCGGTGTGAAGATGGCGGCAACAGGGTGGGAGCGCAGTACTAACTGTGCTCCGGAGGCTCAGCGGTACACAGTGCAGCGCTTTGAGAGGCGCCCTGAGCCAGCTCCTCTACCCTACACTGGTCACTGAGGCTGTCATGGACCTCGGTAACGCTGCCAGCATCATACCTCAGGCCAGTATAAAGAACTGAAGAGCGGGAAGCAGCGCCATGTTCAGGGGCGGAGCTTCTCCTCGGAGTGGATCCAGCAGCATTCAGCGCCATTTTCCTGCCTGCAGATCCAGTACAGAGACGCTGACAGAGAGAGCTGTCCCTCCACGCAACTCCAGCTATCCTGTGCGGTACCAGGGGGTTGTAGAAGGGGGGGGGGGGGAGGCTGTTTAATTACTGTAGTCTATTAAGGTACACAGTCAGCGCCAGGTAGTTGTGTTATATCTACCTATTGAAGCGCTGTGTGTGGGCTGGCTCCAAGCTCTGTGTTTCTCTGTGGCATACTTCGGGGGAAACTGTGTCTGACATTTTCCTGTGTGCGTGGGTGTATATTTTCTCACATAGCCATGTCCAGGGACTCTGGGGGTAATTCCAAGTTGATCGCAGCAGGAATTTTGTTAGCAGTTGGGCAAAACCATGTGCACTGCAGGGGAGACAGATATAACGTGCAGAAAGAGTTAGATTTGGGTGGGTTATTTTATTTCTGTGCAGGGTAAATACTGGATGCTTTATTTTTTCACTGCAAATTAGACTGCAGAACACACCACACCCAAATCTAACTCTCTCTGCATATGTTAAATCTGCCTCCCCTGCAGTGCACATGGTTTTGCCCAACTGCTAACAAAATTCCTACTGTGATCAACTTGGAATTACCCCTCTGTGTCTTATGCTGCAGAGGATGTTTCTTCTCCAGAGGAGTCCATTCCATGTACCCAGGAATGTAATGTCTTGTCTCAGATCCCTATTACTGAGCCTGAGTGGTTGACCTCTATTAAGAGAATGATCTCTCAGATCTCTACTAGGGTAGCTCATACTGAGAGTGAAACTCAGGTTTTAAAGAAGTCTATGGCAGTTTGGTCAGGTTCTGTTCCTATTCCTTCTAAATCTCCTAGCATATACCGACAGAAACGTGCACTTGCCCAGATTATGCAACCCAACACGGATACCAACTCTGACACGGCAGACGGTGATGGGGATGTGCTGAGGGGGGCGGCATCCCTTGCAAAGGGGGGGTGCAGCTCATGAATGAGGCCATTAGAGATGTGTTAAACATTACTGACACACCACATGAGCAGGTTGAGGAGGCTTACTTCACAGACAATAAGAAAGCCTCGCTGACCTTCCCTGCATCTAAAGAATTAAACTCTTTATTTGAAAAATCCTGGGAAGCCCCGGAGAAAAAAATTCCAGATCCCCAAAAGGGTTCTGGTTGCTTTTCCTTTCCCTGAGGAGGATGGGAAAACTCACCCACAGTTGACGCATCCGTTTCCAGACTGGCAAAGAAGGTGGATTTACCTGTCCCTGGGTCAACCACGTTTAAAGAACCGGCTGATCGTAAGATAGACACTACGCTCAAATCCATATACACTGCTTCAGGGGTTGCATTGAGGACCACTATTGCCTGTGCATGGATTTCTAAAGCTATAGTAAAGTGGTCAGGAACATTACTAGAGGATTTGGATACAATGGATAGAAGTGACATTTAATTATTTTACGTAACATACAGGATTCTGCAGTGTTCATGGTGGAATCCATGAAGGACCTGGGTACGCTGACTGCACGGATATCTTCCATGTCTGTCTCAGCTCGCAGCGGTCTCTGGCTGCGCCAATGGTGTGCAGACGCGGAATCCAGGAGAAGTGTGGAGAACCTACCCTACAAAAGGTCAGGCTCTATTTGGGGAAGCATTGGATGCGTGGATTTCTCCGGCAACCGCGGGTAAGTCACCTTTTCTTCCCTCCGCTGCGCCTTCTACGAAGAAACCCTTTTCTTCATCTGCATCGCAGTCCTTTCGGACCGCTATGACAAAAAAGTCCAAGCCTCCTACCACCTTCTTTAGAGGTGGTCGTGCAAAATCCAAAAAGCCTGCCCCCGCAGGCTCCCAGAACCAGAAACCTGCTTCTGGTTCCTCAAAATCCTCAGCATGACGGTGGACCTCGAAGCCTGGAAGATGGGCTGGTGAGTACGAGGCTCAGACGTTTCAGCCACGTCTGGGTGTCGTCCGGCCTGGGTCCCTGGGTACAGGATATTGTGTCCCAGGGGTACAGACTGGAGTTTCAAGAACTCCCGCCTTACCGATTCTTCAAATCAGGCTTGCCAGCTTTGCTGGCAGACAGGGCTATCCTACAGAAAGCATCCAAGAATTGGAAAAGTCACAGGTCACTGTCCCAGTTCCACCTCATATGCAAACCGGGGTTATTATTCAAACCTTTTCGTGGTACCGAAACCGGATTGTTCGGTCAGACCAATTTTGAACTTGAAATAGTTAAACCCTTATCTGAGGGAGTTCAAATTCAAAATGGAGTCTCTGAGAGCGGTGATCTCAAGTCTGGAGGAGGGGGAGTTTCTGGTATCCCTGGATATCAAGAATGCATACCTCCACATTCCGATTTGCACCAGGCTTATCTCAGATTTGCCCTACTGGACTGTCACTATCAGTTCCAGGCACTGCCATTCGGCCTCTCCACGGCACCGAGGGTGTTCACCAAGGTGATGGCAGAGATGATGGTTCTACTCCGCAGACAGGGGGTGAACATAATTCCATATCTGGACGATCTGCTGATAAAGGCATTGACCAGGGAAAAGTTGTTGCAGTCTATTACTGTCACGACTCGTCTGCTCAGGGACCATGGTTGGATCCTGAACCTTCCAAAGTCACATTTGGAGCCGACAAGGAGATTGTCTTTTCTGGGGATGATCCTCGACACGGAAGTGCAGAGGGTGTTTCTACCGGTTGAGAAAGCGTTGGTGATTTAAAAATGGTCCGGGATGTCCTGAAGCCAGCCCGGGTATTGGTTCATCAGTGCATTCGCCTTCTGGGGAAGATGGTTGCCTCCTACGAGGCTCTACCGTACGGAAGATTTCATGCTCGATCCTTCCAACTGGATCTCCTAGACAAGTGGTCGGGGTCTCATCTGCATGTGCACCTGTGGATTCGTCTGTCGCCGAAAGCAAGGATTTCACTCCTCTGGTGGCTGCAAATGTCTCACCTTCTGGAGGGCCGCAGGTTCGGGATTCAGGACTGGATCATTCTAACCACGGATGCAAGCCTCCGGGGATGGGGCATAGTCACTCAAAGGGAAACCTTCCAAGGAAGGTGGTCAAGTCTGGAATCCAGTATTCCAAGTCTTCCAATAAACATTCTGGAACTAAGAGCTGTGTACAATGGTCTACTACAAGTGGCACATCTTCTGCAAGATCAAGCCATTCAAGTGCAGTCGGACAATGTCACGATGGTGGCCTACATAAACCGACAGGGCTGAACGAAGAGCAGAGCTGCGATGTCAGAGGTGACAAGAATCCTCCTCTGGGCAGAAAGGCATGTGGTGGCGCTGTCGGCAATCTTCATTCCAGGAGTGGACAACTGGGAAGCGGACTTCCTCAGCAGACACGATCTCCATCCAGGAGAGTGGGGCCTCCATCCAGAGGTGTTTACAGAGGTGACAAATCTTCGGGGAGTTCCTCAAATAGACATGATGGCCTCCCACCTCAACAAGAAGCTTCGGAGGTATTGTTCCAGGTCGAGAGACCCGCAAGCAGTGGTGGTGGATGCTCTGGTGTCTCCGTGGGTGTTCCAGTCGGTGTACGTGTTTCCTCCACTTCCACACATCCCAAGGATTCTAAAGCTCATAAGGAGAACAAGAGTTCAGGCAATCCTCATTGCTCCAGACTGGCCAAGAAGTGCTTGGTACGCAGATCTTCTGGATCTACGGCTGGAAGATCCGAGGCCTCTTCCTCTTTGGGAGGACCTGTTACAACAGGGGCCATTCGCTTATCAAGACTTACCGCGGCTACGTTTGACGGCATGGAGGTTGAACGCCAGATATTAGCTCGGAAGGGCATTCCGAACAAAGTCATTCCTACCCTGATACAGCCTAGGAAAGGAGTAACGTCTAAACATTACCGTCGTATTTGGAAAAAGTATGTATCTTGGTGTGAATCCAAGAAGTTTCCTACCGTGGAGTTTCAACTGGGACGATTTCTCCTCTTCCTGCAAGCAGGTGTCGATATGGGCCTGAGATTGGGATCCATAAAGGTCCAGATTTCGGCCTTGTCCATTTTCTTCCAGAAACAATTGGCTGCCCTTCCCGATGTTCAGACTTTTTTGAAAGGGGTTCTGGACATCCAGCCTCCCTTTGTGCCGCCTATGATGCCCTGGGATCTTAATGTGGTGTTACAGTTCCTCCAATCGGATTGGTTTGAGCCTCTACAGGAGGTTAAGGTCAAGTTTCTCACGTGGGATGCTGTCACTTTGTTGGCCTTAGCTTCTGCTAGATGTGTGTCGGAGATGGGGGCTTTGTCTTGCAAAAATCCCTACTTGATCTTCCATGAGGATATGGCTAAGCTCTGGACACGTCCGCAGTTCCTTCCAAGGGTTGCGTCGGCTTTTCATATCAACCAACCTATTGTGGTGCCAGTTGCTAATGACTCCTCAATTCCGTCAAAGTCCTTGGATGTTGTAAGGGCTCTGAAAATCTATGTTAAGAGGACTGCTCATCACAGAAAATCAGACTCTCTGTTTGTCCTGTATGATTCCAAGAAAATTGGGTGTCCTGCTTCTAAGCAGACGATCTCTCGCTGGTTCATGTTCAATATCCAGCATGCGTATTCTACAGCAGGATTGTCGTGTCCAAGATCTGTTAAGTTCCACTCTACTCGTAAAGTGGGTTCTTCCTGGGCGCCTGCCCGGGGTGTCTTGGCTTTACAGCTTTGCCGAGCGGCTACTTGGTCTGGGTGGAACACGTTTGCTAAGTTCTACAGGTTCGATACTTTGGCCTCTGAGGACCTAAAATTTGGTCAATCAGTTCTGCAGGAGCCTCCGCGCTTTCCCTCTCGTTCTGGGAGCTTCGGTACATCCCCATGGTACTAATATGGATCCCAGCATCCTCTAGGACACAGGTTCTCAAACTCGGTCCTCAGGACCCCACACAGTGCATGTTTTGCAGGTCTCCTCACAGAATCGCAAGTGACATAATTAGCTCCACCTGTGGACCTTTTAAAATGTGTCAGTGAGTAATTAATACACCTGTGCACCTGCTGGGTTACCCGCAAAACATGCACTGTGTGGGGTCCTGAGGACCGAGTTTGAGAACCACTGCTCTAGGACGTAAGAGAAAATAGGATTTTAGTTACCTACCGGTAAATCCTTTTCTCGTAGTCCGTGGAGGATGCTGGGTGCCCGCCCAGCGTTTCATTATCCTGCAGTGGTTGCTTGGTCAGTACTGCTTTGTTCTTAGTTAAGTACTGCGTTATTACTTGGTTCAGTAATGTTATTCAGCTGTTGCTGAGTTTTCAAGCTAGTTAGCTTGGTTTGCCTTGTTTGTGTGAGCTTGTGTGAATCTCGCCACCATCTGTGTTAAATCCTTCTCTCTAAGTTTTCCGTCTCCTTGGGCACAGTTTCTAGACTGAGTCTGGTAGGAGGGGCATAGAGGGAGGAACCATCCCACACTATTAAACTCTTAAAGTGCCAGTGGCTCCTAGTGAACCCGTCTATACCCCATGATACTAATATGGACCCCAGCATCCTCTACAGACTACGAGAAAAGGATTTACCGGTAGGAAATTAAAATCCTATTATTAGATGGAAGATGAGGTCTTTTTGATGAGCCTAGCTATGCTACAGGCCAAAACCAATATATGACTACATACAGGGCTGCCTTCAGAAATTGTGGGGCTCGAGACTCACCAAATAGGCAGAGCTCCCCCATAGGCTTAGCATGAAAGAAGCACACAGAGAGGTCCCTGATGGCCAAAAATCAAACATGCTCACAAAGGCCCCCGCAGAAAAAGAAACAAATTGCATACACAGGCTCCTGCCGGAATAGAAAGCAATTGGATACACAGGCTCCTGCAGGAAACAAACCAAACACACACACACACACACACACACACACACACACACACACACACACAACCCCCCCCCCCTCCCCAAACCAAATGCACACGCAGGCCCTCGCAGGAAGCAAACCAAATGCACACACAGGCCCCCACAGGAAACAAACCAAATTCACACACTCTCTTCCACAGGAAACAAACCAAACGCACACACAGTCTCCTGCAGGAAAAGAAACCAAACACACACACAGGCTCCTGCAGGAGAAGAAACCACACACACACACACACACACACACACACACACACACACACACACACACACACACCACCCTGCAGGAATAGAAACCAAATGCACACATAGGCCCCTACAGGAAAGAAGCCAAACGCACATACAGGCCCCAGCAGGACAGAAGCAAAACACTTACTGTCTCTCAGGCTGTGGCTGCTGTGGTGTCTTCCACATGGCTGCTTGGCATTGGTGGCAAGTGTCCCCCCCCCCTCCCCTACAAATACTGTCACAGTTTTCTCCACTCCAGTAAGTCGAAAAGAGTGACAGACTATGGATGCGGTGTACCTGCCTCCTTAGTTCTCCCGTCCTCTGAACAGCCACAGCAGCAGGCGGGCAGAATCAGTGAGGCCAGCAGTGTGAGAATCGGTCAGCGCTGGGAAGCATCAGGAGGCATGTGCAGACGGGCTGCGGTAGACACAGCTCAGGAATCGGTCACTCAATGACCCATAGCGGCTGTGTCGGGAGATGGTGTGGTATGTGGCCACGTACTATGCATAATGCTGGCCTTGGTTGTAGGTGCCATTGGCACCCATCTGTTCTGGCCTGGGACAATAGTCCCGACAGTTCCCCCCCTTCCTCCCCTGGAATACCGTCTCTGACTAGATATTGCAATAACAGTGGCATCTTCAGTATAAGTTCTCCTATGGCCACTGTGCTGATCACACAGGCCTAAATGACATTTTCCTCTGTTATACTACGGTTATTCATTTACAGGTCAGGTATCCGTTATACAGATAACTGAAAACCAAAAAATTCCAAAAACTGGAATATTTCGGCCCTGTAGTGATGTCATGACGCTGAAATCCGCGGCCAATCACTCCCTCAACATCACTGCTGCCAGTACAAGCCGCGGACGCCCCCCACTGATGCGCCAAACCCCCGGAACCCCCGCCAACGAGCTGGGCTCGCTGCATACCCCTGGGACCCCCCCCACCTGTATCTGTACGTATACGTGCTGCTCATACAGCACTGTGAATGAAAATCTTTTACCCTACGGTGTAGAAGTATCTTGGACAAAAGAGAGAAAATACACAATAGTGCAATGACTTACATATGACCACCTAGGGGTAGATTAACTAAAGCTTCTCAGATTGAAAAAAGGTGGGCTTTGCCCATAGCAGCCAATCAAATTTGGTCTATTATTTTCTAGGATGCAATACAGAAATGATAGCTGGAATCTGATTGGTTGCTTTGGGCATCACTGACACTTTTTATTTTTAGAAGCTTTAGTAATTTGACCCCCTAATGCAGTTTCCCAAAATCCGTCATTGCAGTCCAGGTGTTAAGGATATCTATGCTTGAGCACAGGTGACATAATTAATACCACAGTCAATTTGATTTAAACATTTGGACTTAAGCATGGATATCCTTTAAACCTGGACTGTGATACTGGAGTTTGGGAAACTCTGCCCTAATGTGTTAAAGTGAAAAAATGTATCCCATTCCAATAGATAATGACTCGGTGACCAATACATTTCCTCTCTACAAAACCATATGACATATGTGTATGGAATTAATTATGGCTTTAAGTGGTCCTGGAGTGGTAGTGGAACTCATTCCCCCTTCCCCCACCCCCATCACATTAAGGAGCCAGGGCCAGTGCTAGTGTTTTCTGCACCCCCCTGCAAACTATAACTTAGTGCCCTACTTCCCGTACCTTATAAAGGGACATTGATCTCACAAAGAAGCAGCGTGGTCACACAATAGTACCCACAATTCAAATTACACCACACAGCAGCAGAATCTTATTCACATTACACTGCATGTAGTGCCCCTGATTCATATTACACCACATAGTAGTGTCCCTTATTAAGGTTACGTCGCTCAGTAGTGCCCTCTGTTCACGTTGCGCTACACAATGGTACCCTTTATACACGTTATGCCACATAGTAGTGCTCCTTATACACAATGTTCACAGTAGTAGTGCCCCTTACATAAAATGCCCACAGTTGTAGTGCCCCTTACACATAATGACAACAGTAGTGCCGCTTATACAGATAATGCCCACAAAAGGGCTGCTTATATACAAAATGCCCACAGTAGTAGTGCCGCTTATATACAAAATGCCCACAATAGTAGTGCCCCTACACATAATGACCACAGTAGTGCCGCTTATACACATAATGCCCACAGTAGTGCCCCTTATACAGATTTCTGTCACTCCTGCAGCTCATTCCCTGTGTCCCTTCAGCAGCTACATGCCCTGTATTCCTCCAGGAGCTTCCCCACCTGTGACTCTCCAGCCACCTATCATCTTGTCTTCAGCGTGCACAGAGCCTGCTCCTCTTCGTGGCTCTTCTTCACTTCGGTGGCGGTGATGGCATAACATTACATATGCTGTGAAAGTAAAGGATGCCACTGGGACCTGAGGAGGGGAGGAATGCTGTCCAACAGACAAAGGGGGTAATTCCAAGTTGATCGCAGTAGGAATTTTGTTAGCAGTTGGGCAAAACCAAGGCCCTCATTCCGAGTTGTTCGCTCGCAAGGCGATTATAGCAGAGTTACACACGCTAAGCCGCCGCCTACTGGGAGTGAATCTAAACATCTTAAATGTGCGACCGATGTATTCGCAATATTGCGATCAAAACCGAGTTAGCAGTTTCTGAGTAACTCCAGACTTACTCTGCCTGTGCGATCAATTCAGTGCTTTTCGGTCCCGGCTGACGTCATAAACACACCCAGCGTTCGCCCAAGCACTCCCACCGTTTCTCCAGACACGCCTGCGTTTTTTCCGGAAACGGTAGCGTTTCCTGCCACACGCCCCTAAAACGCCGTACATCCGCCCAGTAACACCCATTTCCTGTCAATCACAATGCGTTCTCCGGAGCGACGAAAAAGCCGTGAGTAAAATTACTTTCTTCTTAGTAAAGTTACTTGACGCATGCGCAGTGCGAACATTACGCATGCGCACTAAGAGAATTCTCACTGCGATGCGATGAAAAATACCGAGCGAACAACTCGGAATGAGGGCCCATGTGCACTGCAGGGGAGGCAAATATAACATGTGCAGAGAGAGTTAGATTTGGGTGTGGTGTGTTCAATCTGCAATGTAAATTGCAGTGTAAAAATAAAGCAGCCAGTATTTACCCTGCACAGAAACAAAATAACCCACCCAAATCTAACTCTTTCTGCACATGTTATATCTGCCCCCCCCCCCCCCCCCCCCCCCCCCTGCAGTGCACATGGTTTTGCCCAACTTCTAACAACTTGGAATTACCCCCAAAGTGAGGTGTATTCAATTGTTTGAAAAGTCAGTTGGGTGTCTGTTTTTTCCTATCTAATAAAGGAAAAAGCAGGCACCCAACTGACTTTTCAAACAATTGCATATCCCCCAGAGTGTGAGTATAAGGAGGGGTGGGCTGTAGATGGAGGACAATGGAGCCACCAGGACCTGAGGAAGGGGGTGGTGGCTGCTGCCCATCAGTAACACAAGCGCTGCCTGCAACATCTATTGACGTAGGTTATGGGGCAGGCTTTTCTGTTGGAATTACTGTGCATGGCAACGGAGGTGGTGGAACAAATCCCCCCTACCATTACAGGTGGTGGAGCTCAGTTTCACCTCGTCTCCCCCCCCCCCCCCCCCCAACACACTTTAACCCCTGGGATTAATATTGTTACTTCAAATATGTTTGTAGTGAAAATTTTGATACGTGGAATACCGCTCAACCAGCGCCTTACTAAACATCAACAGCTTTTTTGTTCAGCTTATTAGAATCCGTGCACCTCCTTCAACATTTCCGCATATGGAGAGGCTTTCAGACCTCGATCACGCAGTCAGTACCGGAAAGAGAAATTAGTGCATAATAGTGTGATACTGTTTAAAAATGTAATAACATGACACACAAGACATAAAACAAGTTTAGGACACATAACCACAAATGTGGTAAACATGAACTGCTGGGGCTGACACCCTGGGTATCGACAGAAGTTTAGGCTAATTACCGGCTCATTAAAGAGAACAAGCTCATATAGATGTTAATGGATGTGAGTCCAAACAGGGTATATCACCAGGCTGCAGGACCGGGATTCCTCAGTGACAGAATTCTCACGTCAGCCTGGTCAGTCTCCACTCCTCGTCGTCCGCATCAGGGGTAAGTCCCAAATAGAGCACCCACGCGTTACGACCCTCCACGGGTCTTTCTCAAGGTCAGCTCAAATGTGAATGTCTCTCAAGGCTATCCATCCGGTTTCAAAATCCCACACTCAAATCCTATTGGTCCCAGCACAGCTGATCACTATACATACTTCAACTATGAGTCCGTGTATACATGTGCTAGGACTGCCTCTCATTATCCTACAGAGCCCCTAGCAACTCCAATCACGTTCTGTATCCCGGGTGACACGGCCTTCCGGTTCCGCCTACCCACGATCACGTGCAATGACGTGCACTCGCATACGTCATGCGTTCCACCGGCCTCATGCGCTTCAGCTATATCCACTCTGGGGATCTCGTCACATGATGTCATTACAGCTGTGCATCGAAACCTCCTCCTGGGTTGCCGGTCACGCGACCTTTCACTCTCCCATGTTTGTAGTGAGCCTTTAGAGATCAACAGTAGTTCTTTCTTTCATGTAGTATTTATTCTGCATCATCTAAATACATTTTAAAAAATATATATACAAAATAACAGCATGTAGCAAATAATACAATGCATGGCCCAACATGACCCTCTCCAGGAGGGACAGAATGCTCTGCTCCTGGATTTCCCTCTTACTGTATGATTGCCATCACCTGTGCAGAAACACCTTTCTTATCCATTAACCTGTTCAAAACAGGTGCCGGCAATCATACATTAAGAAAAAAGTCCAGAAGCAGAGCAGTGTCCCTCCTGGAGAGGGTCATGTTGGGAGGTATGTAGCAATACCCCTCACCCCTAATCATTAGCACTCACCTACCAGGAATTCAAATAGTAAATTCGCCTGATTATTGTAAGCCATGGCCCTCTGATTCCAACATGAAATATCTGAGTCAGTAATTAGGAACCTCCTTGTATGTAGGAATATTTGGGCATGCTTATTTTTACTTATAGTACAGAGTAACCTGGAAAGAACTGGCCTCAGAGGCATCATTCACCTACCACAGCCACTTACCCAGAGAATACATTCTTATAGCTCAGGGCTGGCCAAACCAGTCCTCGAGATCTACCAACAGGTCATGTTTTCCAGGCCTCCTGGAGATCTGTAGAATTGTCAGTTAGGAATGAATGCAGCACATCTTAATTGGTAATGACTACACCTGTGTAATAGCTAGGTGGTCTGGAAAATGTGAACTGTTGGTAGATCTTGAGGACTGGTTTGGCCAGCTCTGTTATAGCTCATATCAGTGTGGTTGCCATGATAGTCACATGACACTGAGCGCACCACGGACAACTGTGAATCAGTAGCAGGCTGAAGAAACAAACCAGGGAAAATGTGTATTACCTGGCTCTTATTATAGCTTGACACAGTGACAATAATAATACACAACAACATTTTTTATGGGATTGCTGGTTTAACTAATAATTCCCCCGAGAAATCATTTATATTTGATATAATACTCTGTATTGCAGTTGTGTTTTGTCCTGAGCATCATTATTCAGAATTCTGAAATAAAGCTGCACTTGGAGTAACAGAATTAGCAGGGATAAAATCCTTTGTTGGTTTTACTGGGGATGGGTAGAATATCCCGGCGCACAGGACGCCGGCGCTCACAACACCAATGCGGTCATCCTGATGATGAAGATCCCGACCAGGGTGAGTTATGTATTCTAACTCACCCCCCTAACCCTATAGTCCTACATGAGTGCCTAACCCTAACCTCCCCTGTAAGTGCCTAAACCTAACCCTCCACACCCAGCTGCCTAAACCTAACCCCTCTCCCCCCAGTGATGCCTACCCCCCCCCCCCATTTGCAGCCTAACCCTGACCTCCTTACCCCCGTAGCCTACACCTGACCCCCGCAGTATGTCTGATAAAGTCCCCCTCCCTGCAGCCTATTCCTAATGTTCCCTGTATACTGACTTTCGGAATCCTGACTGTTGCAAATCCAGCGCCGGAATACTGCAGTTTTCTGCATTCCGGCGCTGGTATTCTGGCGCCGGTATTTTGGCTGTCGGGTTGTTGAACGTATCCCATTTTACTGTAGTTGGTGCAGATGCAGGAGGGTGACCTAAATGCTCTGAATACATGTTGCCTGAGTGTCCTGGTTTAAAACCAAAATAATAAAGATAAGAATTATTAAATACTGTAGGACAGCATTTCCCAACCTTGGCCTTGAGGACCAAAAATGGGAATGCCTGCTGTAGGACATAGCCTGTGACAACTACATAGACTAGAGCAGGTATTCCCAACAACGGTCCTCAAGACACACTAAGGGGCCCTACACACTGGCCGACCCGCCGCCGAGCAGCCCGACGGCGAATACGGCCGACGAGCGACCCGGCGGCGGGGGGGGGGGGGGGGCAGTGACGGGGGGAGTGAAGTTTCTTCACTCCCCCCGTCACGCGGCTCCATAGAACTGCAGGCAAATATGGACGAGATCGTCCATATTGGCCTGCATGCACAGCCGACGGGGGACCAGCGATGAACGAGCGCGGGACCGCGCATCGTTCATCGCTGGAGCCTCCACACTGAAAGATATGAACGAGTTCTCGTTCATTTATGAACGAGATCGTTCATATCTTTCAAAAAATCGGCCAGTGTGTAGGGCCTATAACAGTGCAGGTTTTAGTGATATCCAGGCTTGAACACAGGTGACTTAATTAGTAGCTCAGTTATTTTGATTTAACCATTTGTGCTGAAGCCTGGATATCACTAAAACCTGTTTTCTTGATATGCTTTGAGGACCGTGGTTGTGAATGCCTGGACTAGAGGTTCCCAAATGTGGTCCTCAAGGCACCCTAGCAGTACAGGTTTTAAGTATATCCATGCTTGGCCATAGGTGACTTAATTAGGATATCAGTAAATTTGATTTAAACATCTGTGCTGAGCCATGGATATATTTAAAACCTGGACTGCTAGGGTGCCTTAAGGACTGGGTTTGAGAACCTCTGACATAGACAAATCAACATTAACATTCTGCTTGATTTCAGCAGTATACGGATGACAGATTGGTAATGTATTTGTCGACAGTGAATAGGTAAACACCATATGGTTGACATGGCATTAGGTCGACAGGTACAAAATGTCAACAGGTTCAAAAGGTCAACACATAAATGCCAATGGTCAACACATAAATGGTCAACACCTTTTTTTCTTCTTCACATTTTCTCACCATCTGCTTGATTTACTATCCGCGTGGACATCTATTGAGCCACCTTGCCTGAAGTGTGTTATGAGCAAAGGGAGCCCGCAAGGGTATATATTTGTACTGATGGTGGTCACATAACAGTGTGGACCTAATACATTTGGTGTTTGGTGTTGACCTAATGACTGTAGACCATAACACTGTTGATCCATTGATCCACACCCGGCTTCAGTGCCTGAGATAAATTCTATGAGTAATTTGGGGATTCAGCTGTGTTATCATCCTGCCCCCATTAGGGTTACTATATGGCCTCTTTGGAATAATGATGTTTTCTTCCACTGTATCATATTAGTAATCCAAGTTGTTGTGTTTGTGATGACATTTTAATTATATTACTCTATAATAAATCTATAAAGATAGTTTAAAGGCAACACAAACACCTAATACTTATGCTTTATTGACGCCATCATTTCTACAGTATTAGTACAATGAATACATTTTAATGCTAGACTGCAATACTGTTACCTTATTTATTGAGTCCACAGTGCATTACAGGGTATGGTTTAATCACTCACACCAGTCACTATGGGTCTTACTGTTCCCTACCTCAGAAACACATTAACACTAATCTACCAGGGGAGCAACCAGAGGACATATGTGGAGAATATATAATATATTTGTATGTATGTATGTTTGTTTGTGGTTTATATATATATATATATATATATATATATAGCGATACAACCCGGCACTCTAAGGGACAGCGTCACCTATACATAACCTGCTGGGGTGCCCTATATGAGAAAATGGATCCCCAATGTATACAGAAAAAAAAGGCGGCACTCCCAGCATTTTTAAAGTGCAAAAAATATCTTTTTAGTCAAGAACGACGTTTCGGGGGGTCTCACCCCGTCATCAGGATAACATGTGCATCTTACAAGAACAAACATTTATACTTACATGCCGCCCGTTCCCCGCCCGCCATCGGCCGCAGTCCACGGATGCCAACAGCTACTTCTGGGTTCAGGACCCTGACGACACCGGAAACAGTGAGATCACGTGAGTCTGCGCCGGGAGGTCTGAGGGAGACGAGCAGCACGTATTTACATGTCACCATAGTAACAATACACAAACATGTGAACACACAAATAAGATGTGAGGAAAAAGCCCCACAATAAAAATATTTTATTGTGGGGCTTTTTCCTCACATCTTATTTGTGTGTTCACATGTTTGTGTATTGTTACTATGGTGACATGTAAATACGTGCTGCTCGTCTCCCTCAGACCTCCCGGCGCAGACTCACGTGATCTCACTGTTTCCGGTGTCGTCAGGGTCCTGAACCCGGAAGTAGCTGTTGGCGTCCGTGGACTGCGGCCGGTGGCGGGCGGGGAACGGGCTGCATGTAAGTATAAATGTTTGTTCTTGTAAGATGCACATGATATCCTGATGACGGGGTGAGACCCCCCGAAATGTCATTCTTGACTAAAAAGATATTTTTTGCACTTTAAAAACGCTGGGAGTGCCGCCTCTTTTTTCTGTATATATATATATATATATATATATATATATATTAGGTGATTCATCGTGCCCTACGGGCGCTCTTCACACCTTCGTAAGGGGCTACGCCCCCTTAACCCTGGCGCACCCTTGTGGCGTTCAATATTTGTATTATATGGAGTATTACCTCCAATCATAATTGTGTGAGTGGTTAAATATTGCACGGACAAAGGGTGTGCGATGGTTAAGGGGTCGTAGCCCCTTGCAACGGCGTGAGCAGCGCACGCAGGGCTGATGAATCACCTAGTAGGTGCTGTGGTTGGGGGAGTGGCGGGTGCGTGGGAGATGCGGATGGGGGAGGGGGTCCGGGGGAGCCGCGGGAGGGGTGGTTGAGGGTGCCGTGGGTTGGGGAGGGACTGGTGCGGTGGTGCTGCAGGTGAGGGAGGGGCGGGTGCGTGGGCGCTGCGGGTGTGGGTCTGGAGTCACCACGGGTGGGGGAGGGGTGGTGCGGCGGGTGGGGGAGGGATGGGTGTGGGGGTGCTGCTGGTGGGGGTCCGGAGCCACTGCAGGTGGTGGAGGGGGGTATGTGGGGGTGCGACGGATGGGGCCCGGAGGTACTGCCAGTGGGGGAGGTGTGGGTAATGCTTCTTCTGCTTCTCCTCCTCCCTTTGGCAGTGGCTCTCCCGGAGACTCGCACAGCAGCCAAGCAGCCAGTCACTATTGTTAGCGCCGGTGTCCCAATGCGCCGCATTACAGGAAAGAAGATGCACTCAATAAACTACATCTCCCAGCAGGCCTTAGCGCCGGAATGCTCAGAGAGTATGCGGCGCAGGGAGGGCTATGAAAGCCTTCTGCTGCGCCGCTTTCGTACACATCTATGCCAGTGACCACAGCAGCTTTTGTTCCACCTACGCCGCGGCTAGGGAGTGGGGATTGTTGATGCCGGAGGGGGCAGGCGGACTGGCAGCAGGACATAGGATGCCGCAGTAAAAGCAGAGACTTGCTGCAGATGCAGTGGCATACCCTCCAGCTGCACCTTTTTGGCAGGTACAGGACCTTTTTTTATGGTTTGTACCTATTTTTGGCTCTCCAAACTCCCATTGAAAGTATAGGAAAAGGGGCATGACCACGCCACTTTACCCGTGGCTACGCTCCCTTTTTGAATTTGTCCCGATTTTTATGTGTAAATTGTTGGAGGGTATGTTGCTGCAGATGCAGTGGGCCTATTTTGGGGTGTGGACCTGGAGCTACAGCTCCATCAGCCCCATTGTTAATCCTGCTCTGGGAACACACAGCAGCCAAAGGGCAGAGCCTTCCATTGGATGTAACCTGTGTTGGAGGGCGTTTCTCAGCTGTGTACTGGGTGTGATAGAACTGCTGCTAACCCAATGAGAGCTCCTAGCCACGCCCAGCGTTATCCAAGCACACAGTCACAGTGACAGATCTGGGCTATTATATAGGAGATAATATAATGTATGTGTGTATTATAATTAGTTATTATTGTTACAATTTTTATTGGCCCCAGTAATAATACAATAATATAGTTTATATTAGATTAGGGTCTACTTTGCTACAATGAAAACTGACTGCTGTTATTTGGTAGCGACTTTGCATTCACAATAAAATGATCTCACTTCTTAATTATAATAGAAGCCACTTTGTATGCAAATGCAGCACAGGGTAAGCACAAACAAGCACAATAATATCATCTGATTATATAGACACACCAGGCTGAGGATCACACAAGCCCTGTGTCACACTGGTTGCGATACACACTCTGAATATGTAATCAGATGACATAAACGATTTGCAGTTCATGTGGCACCTATGCTGCATACACAACATGCCCAGGCTCACACCACACAACGACGCCCGGGCAGAGTGGAGGAGAGCTGTCAGTCTGTGACTAATGATGACTGTGTGGGGATATAATTGTCTCTGGAACCAGTGACATAGCAGCCACTGCATGCATCACGCGGCCTCTCCGGCGCCCCTAGCGTTTCATTGCAGTACTGGCGGATGCTTTAGCTGGATACAGCACCACATGAGTGGACAGCGCAGGGACTCTGCTACCTGATGCTGTGACGGTCACCGTGGCAGAACCTCTTTCGTGGACATCTGTGGAGTGAGATCCCCCAAACCCGCAGCTCTAGGATAATCCATCCAACTTTATCCGGGAAGATTGCAGCAACACGGCATGAGGTTCGCGGTGCCTCAAATTCCCAGCTGTGTCGGGATTTAGTGCTGGTGAGTAAATTGCAGAATTATCTATAAAAAAATTTTTTGTCACTGTTACCAGTGAAATTTGGGGGTTTGAACTGCACATTGGTTTTTGCGTCATCAAACTCCCAATTTATGCAGTAGCGTCATATCTCATGAACTTGGGGTGGGGGTTTGCCCGGGAAAGGGGGGGGGTGGACCTCGTGCCCCTGATCAGGTTGTGCCCCTGATCATAGTATCGCGTTTAGGGGTACTAGGCTCACAAAGCATGGGGATGGGGAAGAGTGTGGGGGGTGGCTGAGGCTGCACAATGGAATTAGAACTATTTATATGACACTGTGCCCATTCTATAGCACATTTATAGCCCTCCGTGTGATGTGCGGAGTGTGGGGTGCAATTATTTCAGGTATAAATTCCAGCTATGTCTTCTGTTTTTGTATCTATAATAAAATTTTGTAACAGTCACTGGGGGACTGGAGCGATATACATGTCTCGGTATTTACCTATTGTGGTGCTGTGGAGCGACCTGGCACTGAGACGGTTAATGATCACAGTGGTGAAAGGATACTAATGTTTCTTATATGAAGTTGCCATGGTAACAAGATCACTTTCCACATCCGATTCTAGGGCCACTAATCATCACCCCTATACCAGACAGGATAATCATTCCTCTTGTAAGACTTTGCACGTGAAGATCCCAATGGCATCATAACTGCTGGCTTTCCCAATCCCAGGGACACCCGAGAGCTGGGCAGGTGCTCCTGTGTGTTATAATGTGCAGGAGACCCCATCTAGGTTCTCTGTATACAGATGCAGCAAGCGTTAAGCATAGGATTCCTGAAGCTTGAGACTGAAATTCCATTTTACAGCCACTAGATGGCAGTTGGACAGAATGATGCATATCAGATGAATGAGAAGAATCCAGGGTATGTGTTCTGTGATTTGTGAATCAAATTACCACATCGGAGTCCCCGCTTTTATTAATAGAATGGCTACATTTGTGTTCTGAGAGGAGGTGACCAGGGCCGCCAAGAGAAACCATGGGACCCGGTACAACAACTTCCTGGGCCCCCATACCACCCCAGGAGGGGGTGTGACCACAGCATGCTGGGGCATGGCCACACCACTTTAGGGACGTGTCTAGCACATGAGAAGCACCCAGTCACAGGAGCATGGCATGCCTCCCAGCCAGGGCAGTAGAGAGCCTGGCCGGGCACAGGTCCTTTTCAGGAATGGCCTAATCACTATGCACCCTTATAAAAAAATACAGATTTTTATTTATTTTAAGCACTTCCCTAGCCACACTGCAGCACAGCATACAGCAGCATGTGCTGGACTGAAAAGAAGAGCTGCAGCTGCCAGGAAAGAGGGGGTGTGGCCAGTGGCGTCACAAGGCGGGTGTGAGGGGTGCGGCCCGCACCTGGGTGTGACACCAAATGTCAACTCCTCCGCAGTGACAGGAGCCAGGTGCTGCAGTGAGAAAGTCTCCTACAGCACCCGGCTCCTGTCATAGAAGAGGAGCCGACAGCGCACTGAGACTGTCTCTGGGGGAAGCCCAGCATCTCCGGAGATGCTGGGCACGCCCCCAGAGTGACGAGTTCAGGATCCCCGTGAAGCCACTCCCCCTAACTATAAGACCACGCCCCATTTTTTTACGCGATCGCGGCAGGAGATCAGGGGTGCGCACCGGGTGTCACCACACCCGGTGACGCCTCTGGGTGTGGGGACCATCCATTAGACATGGGCCCAGATCATTTGTACCCTCTCCCCCCAATCCACCCCAGGTGACTGTCAGCCACTTGCAGAAATAAAACAGAATGGTACTACACAGTAAACGGCAACCTCCCACCCCACTACCAGAGTTTACCAGCCCCACAATAAAAAGTGCTGTTGCTCATACTTGCTAGCTCATTGACTCTCCCTGTGCTCTAGGTTAGGGGAACCGACATTGTTGCAGTCCCTGGCCACTGCACTTTGTCTTAATTGACCCTGCCCACTATACTGATAGTACTGGGTTGGCAACCTTGCCACTTCAGGGGACCAAAACTTATATATTACTATGGCACTCAAGTCTCACAGCACAGAGGGTTGGGAAGAACCCCAGCACATGGCTAAGGGAACATTTATGATGGTCCACCAATTGACACACTAGTCCCACGCTGGCCAGGCTAGAGATACATCTCGCTATAATAACGGGAAACCCATGCTAGTGGCCTGTGATAGACAAATTGGCACAGGTGCTTGTTGAGTATTTGGACAGAGAGCATATTGACACTTAATATTGTATATTTTTTCTTTATTGCACAATGCAGCATCTGCAGTGTTATTAGAGGTTATTCTGTCTGGTCCCACCTCATTAGGCATGCATACACATAATAAAGGTGCATGGCCTCACGGAAAGGGTGTGGTCTCATGGTGCTGTGCTCCCAATCCCACACATCCTCATTCCTCATATGTCTCTCCAGCCATAGCTCACACAAGTGTCTATTATTATTATTATTATTATTACATTTTATTTATAGGACGCCACAAGTGTTTCGCAGCGCCGTACAAAGGACAGTACAGGGAGACAAAACTTAGCATAACAGTAAATAAATAACAAAAATGGAGTGCAGGTAACAAAGAGCAACACAGTTCTCAAAACATAATACAGCTTAGATGAAAGTAGCGAAGGAGTAATCATTGTACTACTTGGGGCTGGCGGCCATAGATAGAGATGAGCCTTTACCAGCAGGAGAGAAAGCAGGTAAAGATGGTCGCTGAGTGAAATGTGTCAAGAAGAGGGTTTAGACAAGAGGAAAGAGGGTCCTGCTCTGAAGAGCTAACAATCTAGTGGGGAGGGGCAACAGACAGATGACATGAGGTGCAAGCAGGTAGAAGCCTGATGGTGGTATGCGAGCAAAGCAGAGATGTCCAAGGCATGGGGCAGGGGGATGGAGGAGCAGCCTAAGGACTAGGTTATGCATTGGAGGGGTACGCTTTGATAAATAGGTGGGTTTTCAATGCCCGTTTGAAGCTTTGCAAGGTCGGGGAGAGTCTAATGGAGCGGGGGAGCGCATTCCACTGAAGGGGTGCAGCACGGGCAAAATCCTGAACTCGTGCATGGAAAGCAGTGACCAAGGCAGAGGAGAGGCGACGGTCATCAGCCAACCGTAGTGGGCGGGAGGGAGTATGAAGGGAGAGGAGGTTTGAGATGTAGGGAGCAGTGGAATTAGAGATGGCCTTGTATGTGAGGGTGAGGAGTTTGAAGAGGATTCTGTAGGGGAATGGGAGCCAGTGTAGATTTTGTTGAAGGGGAGTGACAGATGTGGAGCGGCGGGAGAGGAAGATGAGCCTAGCTGCAGAGTTGAGGACAGATTGGATGGGAGCGATGTGGGAGCAAGTGAGGCCAGTGAGGAGCACATTGCAGTAGTCAAGTCGTGAGATGACCAGTGAGTGGATGATAAGTTTAGTTGCACTCTGGGAGAGAAATGGCCTGATGCGAGCAATGTTGTGTAGCTGGAACCGACAAGATTGCGCCAGAGCTTGGATGTAGGGTGCAAAGGAGAGGGAGGAGTCAAGAGTGACTCCCAGGCAGCGGAGTTGGGGAACGGGGGAGATGATAGTGTTGTAGTGTTGTAGTGTTGTCAACAGCCCCAGAACGTTGTTACAATAGTGCACACCAAGGCCGTAGCTACCATAGGTGCTGGGAGTACAGAGATGAGATGGGCCACCTTCCTTGTCAAGTTACGTGTTATAATAATTTTTCACCATTGGGTGGTACATAGGGGCCCTTACAAACTTTTGCCTTGGGGCCTGCAATATATTTAGTTACACCTCTGAACCTGCTCATTGTAATGTGGTATAAAATGAACTGGGGATATCATAATATTACATAATATGAACAGGGGCACTGTAATGTGACATAATATGAACAGGGGCACTGTAATGTGACATAATATGAACTGGGGCACTGTAATGTGACATAATATGAACTGGGGCACTGCAATGTGACATAATATGAACTGGGACACTGTAATGTGACATAATATGAACTGGGGCACTGTAATGTGACATAATATGAACTGGGGCACTGCAATGTGACATAATATGAACTGGGACACTGTAACGTGACATAATATGAACTGGGGTACAGTAACGTGATATACTATGAACTGGAGGCACTGTAATGTGACATAATATGAACTGGGACACTGTAATGTGACATAATATGAACTGGGGCACCGTAATGTGACATAATATGAACTGGGACACTGTAATGTGACATAATATGAACTGGGGCACTGTAATGTGACATAATATGAACTGGGACACTGTAACATGACATAATATGAACTGGGGTACAGTAACGTGACATACTATGAACTGGAGGCACTGTAATGTGACAATATGAACTGGAGGCACTGTAATGTGACATAATATAAACTGGGACACTGTAATGTGACATAATATGAACTGGGGCACTGTAACATGACATAATATGAACCGGGGCACTGTAATGTGACAAAATATGAACTGGAGGCACAGTAATGTGACATAATATGAACTGGGGCACTGTAATGTGACATAATATGAACTGGAGGCACTGTAACGTGACATACTATGAACTGGAGGCACTGTAATGTGACTGTATGAACTGGAGGCTCTGTAATGTGACATAATATGAACTGGGACACTGTAATGTGACATAATATGAACTGGGCCACTGTAACGTGACATAATATTAACTGGAGGCACTGTAATGTGACATAATATGAACTGGGACAGTGTAATGTGACATAATATGAACTGGGGCCCTGTAACGTGACATAATATGAACTGGGGCACTGTAACGTGACAAACTGGGGCACTGTAATGTGACATAATATTAACTGGGGTATTGTAACGTGACATACTATGAACTGGAGGAACTGTAACGTGACAATATGAACTGGAGGCACTGTAATGTGACATAATATGAACTGGGGTACTGTAACATGACATAATATGAACTGGGACACTGTAATGTGACATAATATGAACTGGGGCACTGTAACATGACAATATGAACTGGGGCATTGTAATGTGACATAATATGAACTGGGGCTCTGTAACGTGACATAATATGAACTCGAGGCACTGTAACGTGACATACTATGAACTGGAGGCACTGTAATGTGACAGTATGAACTGGAGGCACTGTAATGTGACATAATATGAACTGGGACACTGTAATGTGACATAATATGAACTGAGGCACTGTAACGTGACATAATATTAACTGGAGGCACTGTAATGTGACATAATATGAACTGGCACAGTGTAATGTGACATAATATGAACTGGGGCACTGTAACGTGACAAACTGGGGCACTTTAATGTGACATAATATGAACTGGGGTACAGTAACGTGACATACTATGAACTGGAGGCACTGTAATGTGGCAATATGAACTGGAGGCACTGTAATGTGACATAATATGAACTGGAGGCACTGCAATGTGACAATATGAACTGGAGGCACTGTAATGTGACATAATATGAACTGGGGCACTGTAACATGACATAATATGAACTGGGGCACTGTAATGTGACATAATATGAACTGGGGCACTGTAACATGACATAATATGAACTTAAGGCACTGTAACGTGACATACTATGAACTGGAGGCACTGTAATGTGACAGTATGAACTGGAGGCACTGTAACATGACATAATATGAACTGGGTCACTGTAATGTGACATAATATGAACTAACTGGAGGCACTGTAATGTGACATAATATGAACTGGGACAGTGTAATGTGACATAATATGAACTGGGCCACTGTAACGTGACATAATATGAACTGGGGCACTGTAACGTGACAAACTGGGGCACTTCAATGTGACATAATATGAACTGGGGTACAGTAACGTGACATACTATGAACTGGAGGCACTGTAATGTGACAATATGAACTGGAGGCACTGTAATGTAACATAATAATAACTGAGACACTGTAATGTGACATAATATGAACTGGGGCACTGTAACATGACATAATATGAACTGGGACACTTAATGTGACATAATATGAACTGGGGCACTGTAACATGACATAATATGAACTAGGGCACTGGAATGTGACATATGAACTGGGGCACTGTAACGTGACATAATATGAACTGGGGCACTGTAACGTGACAAACTGGGGCACTTCAATGTGACATAATATGAACTGGGGCACTGTAACATGACATAATATGAACTGGGACACTGTAATGTGACATAATATGAACTGGGGCACTGTAACATGACATAATATGAACTGGGACACTGTAATGTGACATAATATGAACTGGGGCACTGTAACATGACATAATATGAACTGGGGCACTGTAATGTGACATAATATGAACTGGGGCACTGTAACGTGACATAATATGAACTGGAGGCACTGTAACGTGACATACTATGAACTGGAGGCACTATAATGGGACAGTATGAACTGGAGGCACTGTAATGTGACATAATATGAACTGGAACACTGTTATGTGACATAATATGAACTGGGACGCTGTAATGTGACATAATATGAACTGAGGCACTGTAACCTGACATAATATGAACTGGGGCACTGTAATGTGACATAATATGAACTAGGGCACTGTAATGTGACATAATATGAACTGGGGCACTGTAACGTGACATAATATGAACTGGGTCACTGTAATGTGACATAATATGAACTGGGGCACTGTAACGTGTCATAATATGAACTTGAGGCACTGTAACGTGACATACTATGAACTGGAGGCACTGTAATTTAACATAATATGAACTGGGACACTGTAATGTGACATAATATGAACTGGGGCACTGTAACCTGACATAATATGAACTGGGGCACTGTAATGTGACATAATATGAACTGGGGCACTGTAATGTGACATAATATGAACTGAGGCACTGTAATGTGACATAATATGAACTGGGGTACTGTAACATTACATAATATGAACTGGGTCACTGTAATGTGACATAATATGAACTGGGGCACTGTAACGTGTCATAATATGAATTGGAGGCACTGTAACGTGACATACTATGAACTGGAGGCACTGTAATGTAACATAATATGAACTGGGACACTGTAATGTGACATAATATGAACTGGGGCACTGTAACGTGACATAATATTAACTGGAGGCACTGTCGTACCGGGCATCGATGCACAGTGACAGGATGGTGCGAAAAAAGCGAGCACAAGGAGATTGACAGGAAGAGGGCGTTTGTGGGTGGCAACTGACCGTTTCTAGGAGTGTCTGGAAAAACGCAGGTGTGTCCAAGCGTTTGCAGGGAGGGTTCCTGACGTCAATTCCGGTCCCAGACAGGCTGAAGTGATCACAGCGGCTGAGTAAGTCCTGGGCTGTGCAGAGACTGCACAAAATCAGTTTGTGCAGCTCTGCTATATATGCGTTCGCACACTTGCACAGCACAAATACCCTTCCCCTGTAGGCAGTGACTATCTGATCGCAGGACAGCAAAAATCGCTGCCCAGCAATCAGGTCTGAATTAGGCCCATAATGTGAACTAGGGCATTACTATGGAGAAAAACATTAACTACAGTAAGGCACTATGGTTCAGAAAATGAACTACAGTAGGGAACTATTATGGGGCATAACATTAACTGCTGCGGAGAGGTGTCTCTCTAGAATCATTGGGACAGGGCCCCTTTAAACTATTGCTATGGGGCCCACAAAGTTCTGGCTACAACACTGGTGCATACTAATATATGTAATACTGTATCTCAAACATGTGAATGAACCCCTGCAGGCTCTGGTCCCAGACCACACGTGTCTCTCCAGCCATGGCTCCTTTGTTCTGCCTGTCTCATCGGTGCTGCGTGACATCATGATGTCACGCATGCTGCGCCGCAATGGACAAAAAACACTTTATTGCACAGGCCGCCACCAGTTCCATAAAGCTACAACATCACCAATAAAGCTACAGCCCAAAATCGCCAATTAGAATTTAGATGTCCAGCCTACCCAGATACCCCTAGGCTTTTCTGATGCCCCTGGGCATTTGCCTATTCTGCCTAAACCTAGAGCCAGCTCTGCTTCAAAGCACCAACCATTACTTCTGTTCAGTCCACAGATGGTTCTGTTTTATTTGTGTAAATTGAACTGTTTTCATAATTAACTCCAGCATCTGCTGTTCAGCATAAGCTGTGGTCCTCACTGCAACTTCATATATTTACAGTGATTTAACATACTTAGCGGTTACACAGAGTTTTATTCAACACTCCTTGACCAGAGGGGAAAGGGATTATGCAATTTCAGCCATGCAAAGCAATGTACAGTTTACAAATAGAACCAGAGGTATTTTAGGCATACTAGCATCGAGGACTGCCTATGTAAACTAAAGGCATATGTCAGTTATGCAAAATCATTTTCTGTGCACTTAATAGCAATATGATGATTAATATCTGACTTTGTGTAATTCTGCACCGTTATCCGGATACCCATTGGGGGTCATTCCGAGATGATCGCTAGCAGCTTTCGTTCGCTGCGCAGTGATCAGGCAAAAAATTGGCAATTCTGCGGATGCGTATGTGGCGCAATGCGCACGCGCATCGTACTCCTACAACGAACGATGTAGTTTCATACAAGGTCTAGCGAAGCTTTTCAGTTGCACTGCTGTCCGCAGAGTGATTGACAGGAAGAGGGCGTTTCTGGGTGTCAACTGACCGTTTTCAGGAAGTGTTCGGAAAAACGCAGGCGTGCCAGGAAAACGCAGGAATGGCTGGGTGAACGCAGGGCGTGTTTGTGACGTCAAAACAGGAACTGAATAGTCTGAAGTGATCGCAAGTGCTGAGTAGGTTTAGAGCTACTCTGAAACTGCACAAAATTATTTTGTAGCCGCTCTGCGATCCTTTCGTTCGCACTTCTGCTAAGCTAAAATACACTCCCAGTGGGCGGCAGCATAGCGTTTGCATGGCTGCTAAAAATTGCTAGCGAACGATCAACTCGGAATGACCACCATTAACCGAAATAGATGGCGTCAATGGAGTCCACTGCCAATCACAGACAGGTGGGGAGACCGGTGGCTTTGCAGCCATTCCCTCACCATCACTACTGCCAGGACCCCCACCGACACGACAAAGCCACCGTGGACCCCCCCCGTCGACACGACCAACCTGCCGCGGACACCCCCCCCCTGCTGACGCACCGGACCCCCAGGACCCCCTCGCCGATGCGCTGGACCCTCCCACTGATGTTAAAGACCTGCAGGTATTCTGTTATCCAGAAAAATCCCATATACAGAATGCTACTGGTCCTGAGCATTTCGGATATGGGATACTAGATATTAGAGACTGTACAAAGAAGGGCAACTAAAATAGTTCATGTCCTACATCACAAAACTTACCCAGAAAGACTAAAAAAATCTCAATATGTACAGTATAGTTTGGAGCAGAGAAGGGAAAGGGGGGACACGATAGAAACTTTCAAATATATCAAGGGTCTTAACAAGGTCCAGGAGAGAGACATTTTCCAAATGGAGAGAAGTAATAGGACACGAGGACATGCACTGAGACTGGAGGGGGGGAGGTTCAGGGGAAAGTTGAGGAAAAATTACTTCACAGAAAGGGTAGTGGACAAGTGGAATCAGGGGCAAACGCAGGATTTCTAAAGAGGGGTTTCCACTCCAGATACAGTATGTGAGATATATCTGAATTTATATACTCACACGCACGTATGTGTATACATACACATACGCTGCTGATGGTGCCTGCATCCCATGTCGCTGTCTTCACTGCTGTGGTCCCGCAGCGCCCACTGCCGGCGCCTGCTTTCTCCCACCTGTGCCACGACTGCCGAAATCCTGCAGCCCCTGACTCTGCTAAATGTCCGCCTCGCCTGCCAGTGCCGAGTCCCCGCAGCTTCCAAGTGCCCGCCGCTGATGAGTGCCTGCAGCGCCTCACTGCCAGTGGAGCAGCCCGCGCAATAGGTGAAGAGCTCTGCTGCCTCTGTCCACTAAAAAAAAACTTGGTCCGTCAGGGGGGGTTTCTGGGTACCCAGAAACCCCCCCTGCATGCGCCACTGGGAATAGCCTCCCATCAGAGGTGGTAGAGGCTAGGACAGCAGAGCAATTTAAAACTGCATGTGATAGACATAAGGATATCCTTACAAAGAAATAAGGATCATGGCCCTCATTCCGAGTTGTTCGCTCGCTAGCCGCTTTTCGCAGCAGTGCACACGCTAAGCCGCCGCCCTCTGGGAGTGAATCTTAGCTTAGCAGAATTGCGAACGAAAGATTTGCAAAATTGCGAATAGAAATTTCTTAGCAGTTTCTGAGTAGCTCGACACTTACTCTGCCACTGCGATCAGTTCAGTCAGTTTCGTTCCTGGTTTGATGTCACAAACACACCCAGCGTTCGCCCAGGCACTCCCCCGTTTCTCCAGCCACTCCCGCGTTTTCCCCAGAAACGGCAGCGTTTTTTCACACACACCCATAAAACGGCCAGTTTCCGCCCAGAAACACCCACTTCCTGTCAATCACACTCCGATCACCAGAACGAAGAAAAATCCTCGTAATGCCGTGAGTAAAATACCAAACTTCTTAGCAAATTTACTTGACGCAGCCGCAGTGCGAACATTGCGCATGCGCAGTTTGCGGAAAATCGCACCGATGCGAAGGAAAATAACGAGCGAACAACTCGGAATGAGGGCCCAAATAAGATTTGAAATAAAAATATCGTTAAAAAAAAAAAGGGGCAGACCAGATGACTAGATGGGTCAAGTGGTTCTTATCTACCGTCAAATTCAATGTTTCTATGTACTGGACCTGTGTGTGTATATATATATATATATATATATATATATATACAGTGTATATGTATGTATGTATATGTGTATATATATAAATGGCAGACATGGTTCCTCCTGTATACAGAGGTATTATTCTGCAATGGGTACTCTCAGCTCCCATTACGTGAGTCAGACTCCTTACTGACTCTTGAAATCTCAGCAGATCAGCGATTTCTGTGGCATTTCAGAGCACTCCAAAGCTCTCTGCCTCTTCTGTGAAAGCAAAGTGTTTGCAGGGACAGTTTGTGCAAATGGCGAATAAAAACACCCACAACTTTAAACCTCCAGTTGGGAGTGAAAGAATAAGACAATCTATTAAGACTGACTTATTATTATGATTATTATAATCATTATTATTATTATTATTATTATTATTATTAGTCTTTTAGCAATGGTTCAGTGCGACAATACTTTTATAAAACAGCGATTTTTAGGATTTAGAGATAATTGCCAATGTCACATTACGTACTCTGTATATTTATCCATTTATTGCAAGTAATCATTTTTCAATTTAATGAAAGTTATTGTGATTAAAGTTATTGTATTGTAAGTATCTATCTGCTCAGTGGCGTATCTACAGAGGAGGGGACCCGTGTGCAGTCTCCATGTGTGAGCTCCCTCCTCTCCCGTATCCGGCAGCGATGTTAGTGCTTTGAGCAGTGCTTGCGCAGGTGTCCGTGAAAATGGTGCGGCGGCCATTTTTCCAGAGACCTACACATGCGCTGTAGACTCTGGCACTGTGCCAGTATCTCTAGTGCTCAGAGCGCTAACAGCACTGTTGGGTACGGGAGAGGAGGGGGCCCACACACGGAGACCCATGGACACCAGAAAGGTAAGTATAGAAGAAGTGGGTGCAGTGTTTTTGGTGTGGGCCTCCTCTGGACCCAGCGGCCCGTGTGCACCACATACATTGCACCCATTATAGATATGTCACTGTATCTGCTGGTAACACAGCTGATGGGTGAGCTACTATTTTGAGCATATGCAGAATCGGGCTATCCCACAGGGGTACAAGGGAAAGCCCCAGTGGGTCCCACTGCCTGAACGCCCACCTCCTCCTCCTCCTCTAAGGATCATGTTTCAGTCTGTACACTTGAATTTTATATTTTCTCATACGTCCTAGAGGATGCCTGGGACTCCAAAAGGACCATGGGGTATAGAGGGGATCCGCAGGAGACATGGGCACACTATAAGACTTTGAATGGGTGTGAACTGGCTCCTCCCTCTATTCCCCTCCTCCAGACCTCAGTTAGACTTTGTGCCCAGGAATGACTGGACACAAACTAGGGGAGCTCTCCTGAGTTTCTCTAAAAGACTTTATGTTAGGTTTTTTATTTTCAGGGAGACCTGCTGGCTACAGGCTCCCTGCATCAAGGGACTGAGGGGAGAGAAGTCAGACCTACTTCTTCTTAGTTCAAGGGCTCTGCTTCTTAGGCTACTGGACACCATTAGCTCCAGAGGGTTTGATCACTTGGTGCGCCTAGCTGCTTGTTCCCGGAGCCGCGCCGTCACCCCCCTCACAGGAGCCAGAAGAAAGAAGTCGGGTGAGTATTGGAAGAAAAAGAAGACTTCAGTGATGGCAGAAGACTTCAGTAACGGAGGTACAGTGCAGCGGTCGCGCTGCGCTCCATGCTCCCACACACCAACGGCACTCACAGGGTGCAGGGCGCTGGGGGGGGGGGGGGGAGCGCCCTGGGCAGCAAGTTACTGAAAGTTTTTACTGCTGGCATAAGTTCATATTCAGTACCTGGGCACCGTTTACGATACCCCCGCCAGATAACGCAGCGGTCACGCTGCGCGCCATTGCTCCCACACGCCAATGGGTTTTACAAGGGTGCAGGGCACTAGGGGGGAGCGCCCCGGGCAGCAATATATATACCTTTTTGAGGGTGACAACACGCCTATACAGTATGTAGACGCTGTATAGGGACCCCCGATAGCATACATAAGGCTATATTGTTAGCGGGCTGCAGCACGCCGAGTAGGGGCGGGGCTTAGCCCTCACTTCAGGTTACAGCGCCATTTTCTACATGTCCCCGCCAAAAGCAATGGAACAGTGCAGACAGGAGGGGGCACGATGTTTAGTGCTATATAGAGGACAATATAGCACTATTTTTGACAAATGGGCATGTAATCTGTGTGTTATGAATATCTGTGTGTTCCCTGTCGGATACCAAATATAGTTTTAGTCGACATGTGTCGACAGGAGTGAGTGCTCTGTCACTTATGGGGATCACAGTCGGCATCGCTGACTGCTGTTGGTACTGGATTCTGTAGATGCAGTGTCAGCAGGTCGGTAATTGTATACTTGTCAAAAAGTAAACACTGTATGGGAGACACAGTAGTGTGTGGGTGACTCTGTCGGCACCAACTGTTATTACTGGGTGTAACATGCGGTAACTATCTTATACCTGTATATATGTTGTTATGTATATGTATGGTACGGTTCCATGGGCCTGTAGCTCGAGCGCAGACATGGTAGTATAGGTGGGGGAGTGTTGTTGTACTTATTTATGTATACTTCCCTCGGCCCCCTTAGAGTTGCAAGACGGTATATTTTAAAATATATATATAATTATATAACATATTTTAACATATATATATAATTATATATATATATATATATATATATATATGTTTAGGATATGTGGGTAATTGTGTATTACTTTATGTATATCATACCTCCCAACTGTCCCGATTTTCGCGGGACAGTCCCGTTTTTTGGGGACTGTCCCGCTGTCCCACCCGCGGGCCGTAGTGTCCCGCGATGGGGTGGGGCAGTTGGGAGGCTCTGTCTGTCGCTGCCCTGCTTAGCAGAGCAGCGGTGAATAGACGCTGTGCGCATGCGCACAGCGTCTATTCACTGAAGTCAGAGGGAGAGGGGGCATGCCAGCGGCTCACAGAGCGCTGGGCATGCCCCCTCAGTGACGAAAACGGGGGCGTGGCTCGCGATCGCGGGTCCTCCCGCGAAGCCATGCCCCCTTTTTCTGAGGTCACGCCCCTTTTTCGGGAGCGCGCGCGACTTCGCCGCGCGTGTGTCCCGCTTTAGAAAGAAGAAATGTTGGGAGGTATGTGTATATTCATATTATGATTTTTAATGAATGCTGAAATAATAGTATTCCTTCTCATGTGCTGGTCGCTCTGTTGGTAAAGCTCTAGGTCGGCCGTGACAAGTCTCAGATCCTCACAAGGAGTCCGAATGTTTATTCTTTTTCCGCTGCGGATAGAATTATGTGAAAATCAACTCCTGGTCGACACGGGGCCCTGTCGCAAAGGATCCTACACAGGAAGCTAAGTGATTTTTTTATTCTTTACTTTGCAGTTATGTTCATTACCTGCACATGGGGGAGTGTTTGTATTCGGTAAGGCATCCGATAGAATTACCATGTAGAGACGGGATGTGTCTTCTGTTGATTCTTCTCTATAACATGGCGGCAGGTTGCCGTGCGACTGCAGAAGAAATGATGAGGCTGAATCCGAGTTACTGGAGTGTTTCCCTGGGACGGTGTACCGCTGTTGGGGAGGCCTCAGTTTAGTCAATCTCGGCAGATACCGCGGGTAAGTCTAACTTCGTGAGTTAAGGCCCGTACACACTGGTCAATATATTGGCCGGTTCTCTACCGATATATTGGGGCGTCGCTGTGTGTGTACGGGGCGGTCGGCCGCCCGCCCTTACACATGCTGCGGCGGCCGGCGGTGATTGACAGCTGAACTGGGCGGGCGGGTGTACACGCCCGCCCAGTTCATGACGTCAGTCCCCGACGGATCGGGCAGTGTGTATGCTGAACACACTGCTCGATCCGTCCATAGATATATCTGCAGATCAGTTGATCCGGTTGTGGGATGCAGTCATTTTAACCGGTTTGATACCTTTCTTTTTTCCTTTTCGGTGCAGATTGTGGAAGGTGACAAGGTAAGAGTTCTGCAGCCTGGTTAGGTTCACAGAATCGGATGTTGTTTTCTGTCTACCACATCCACCGCGTGTCGCTGGGTCTATCTGGCTGGAGCCCACTCCGGTGGGAGCTCGTCTACTATTTTTCAGTCAGTCCGATGGACTTGGACCTGTGAGTTTCTAATAAAATCCAAACGGGGACATACTGGAGTTTACAGATGATTCCGCTCACTGAGTTTTGAATAGATTTTAGCGATTCCCCTCTGGAAGGGGAGGTAGTACGCGACGCCATACCAGAGTGGTGTCAGGTTCAGGACATTGTTCTGCTGTCCATAAAAAAATAAATAAAAAATGAAGGTAGAAAAGGGGTTAAATGCGTTTTTCTCCGCATTCAGCTTACCTGGGTGGATATCCAGGGTTGTCTTTGCCATTTCACCGGAGTGATGGCAGTATGATGGTTTTCTTTCAATAGTAAGAGCCATTGTTATTCTGTACTGAGACGCTCTCCTGATTAAGGCGAGGTCAAGAAATAAGTGGTGCAAATCGTTGCTTCTCTCTGTCTGTTCTTCGACACAGGGAATGGCTCTTGTTCCCACCGACGAAGATGTCGGAAGTGGGTGTCAGAGTCAGAGACGGATTAAGGGGGGGGGGGGGGGCTCTGGGGATAAGTACCCCTGGGCCCCATGCTGTAAGAGGGCCCCCTGCCACCCACCGCAGATCGGATCTCTATTTCCGATCCGATCTGCAACGTGCGCTCCCTGCTCACCCCACTGACGTCTGACAGCCATCAAGCAGCGACCAGTGCTGCAGACCTTTAGTGGGCAGCCGAGCCGAATGACGGCACGGCTGTCCAATGATATGTGAATCTGCAGCCTGCGGCTCCGTGATAGGTTGGAGCGCAGGCTGCAGGGGAGAAAGGAGGCAGGATCCCGGGCATGCAGAGCCTCGGCGCGAGTGGACTGGAGGTTGTTGTAATAACTGGCGGAGGAGAGAGGAACGTGCTCTCCTCCTGTTCTGTGTGTGTCTGCCACTCATCACAGCCTGTCTCCCATCAGCACAGCAGTGCAAAAGTAAGACAGGCTGCATTACCTTTTTTGTTATTAAAATTGAAGTTAATATTATGGGTATATATATATATATATATATATATATATTTATTTATTAATATTATATATATTGTATATAATATGAATTAAGAGCTATTTTCAAAGAACATATGCTTCGTGATCTGCCCGTGTTAATTCTGTCGGACGACTTGACAGCTGTGGTGTAAGTAAGTCACTAGGGCGGAACAAGGAGCAAAGCGGCAATGGCGGAAGCCGAAAAAGTTTTCCGCTGGGTGGAAAGACTGGTAAACGCTATATTAGCAGTCTTCGTTCCGGAAGTGAACGACGGAGAGATAATTTCCTCTGCACGGGAGGAATACAGTCGTCATCGAGAAGTTTTCACTGAAGTGACAAGTCTTTGAGGAGTGCCTCAAGTGGACACGTTGGCGTCTCGCTTCAACGAGAGATCTCAGGGATATTGTTCCGGGTCAGGGGACACTCAGGCTATAGCAGTGGACGTCCTCGGGACACCTTGGGTGTTTTCAGTCGGTCTATGTGTCCCCTCCGTTTTCATCCTTTGGAAGGTGATAAACGTAAGAAGAACAAAGGTTCAGGTCTATCCAAGGAGCGCTTGGTATCCAGTTCTTCAACATTTACTCATAGAAGATCCATGGCCTCTTCCTCTACGTGAGGAACTGTTACAGCAAGATCCGGGCATGTATCAAGATTTACCGCGGCTGCGTTTGACGGTGTGGCGGTTGAACGCCATATCCTAGCCAGAAAGGGTATGCCCAGTGAAGTCATTTCCACACTTCTATAGGCTAAAAAAAAAAAAAAAGGAAGTAACGGCACAGCCTTACCGCCGTGTTTGGAGAAGATATGTATCTTTGTGTGAATTCAAGAAGGCTACTACGGAAGTCTTTCAGCTGGGTCGTTCTTCTCCGTTCTTTGCAAGCAGGTGTGGGTGCAGGCCTAAAGTTAGGCTCCATTTAAGTGCGGTTTTGGCCTTATAAATTTTCTTTCAAGAAGGAATTGCCAACATTTCCGGAAGTTCGGACCTTCGTGAAAGGAGTACTGCACATCCAACCTCCATTTGTGCCCCGTTGGCACCGTGGGACCTTGTCGTGGTGTTGCTTTTTCTTGTGTCACACTGTTTGGAACCTTTGTGAAAGGTTGTGTTAAAATCTCTCTCTTGGAAAGTGGTCATGCTATTGGCTTTGGCATCCGCAAGGCGGGTGTCGGAAGTAGCGGCTTTGTCTCACAAGAGCCCTGTTTGATCTTCCATGTGGATAGAGAGGAATTGAGAACTCGGATAATAGTTCTGCCAAGAGTGGTTTCTGGGTTTAGCAGAAATCAGCCTATTTTGATGCCGGTGGTTACTTAGGCATTAGCTAATTCAAAGTCTCTCGATGTAGTCAGGGCTTTGAATATTTAGGTCGCCAATTTGGCTCAGATTGGGGAAACAGAGGCTCTGTTTGTCCGGTATGCTCCCAGCATGATTGGGGCGCCTGCGTCTATGCAGTCTGTTACACGCGGGATCTGTGGTACGATTCGGCGTGCTCGTTCTATGGCTGGATTGCCGTTACCGAAGTCGGTGGAGACCCATTCTACTAGGAAGATGGGCTCTTCTTGGGCGGATGCCCGAGGAGTCTCGGCGGTTCAACTTTGCAGAGCGGCTACTGGGTCGGGTTCAAACACTTTTGCTATGCTCTACAAGTTTGATACCCTGGCTGAGGGGGACCTTTTGTTTGCTCAATCGGTGCTGCAGAGTCGTCCGCACTCTCCCGCCCGGTCTGGAGCTTTGTTATAAACCCAGTGGCGGATCCAGGGGGGGGCACTCGGGCCCGTGCCCCCCCTGTCATTTGTGACTAGTGAAATCGGAGTACAGCATGATTCCGCAGCGATGTGTCTCCGATTTCACAAGTACACATCCGTGGCTAGCCAGCGCTTGCCTCCGTTCCGCCTCCGCCGGCCCACCTTGTCCAGGCACTGCAGGCAGGCGGAAGCTGCGGCCGTCTGAAGGAGGAGGCCAGCGTCTCTCTCATAACTCTGGTGTGCGCCGCCGCTGCTACAGGCCGCCTCCTCCAGTCCCCCTCCATTGCCTCCAGTAGCTGCGGTGCCGGGCATGAGACAGCAGTGCGTCTGTCTCTACTGAGTCCGGCCACATGAAGCAGAACACCGAGCAGCCCGAGATCAGTGAGGTAGGCGGACAGCTTCTACCTGTGAGTGAGTTTTGTACTGCAGTGCAGCGGACTCACTAGCCACGGGTGGTCTTCAGTAAGGTTGTGCAGACAATCAGTATGTGTGTGAGGCACCCAGTATGTGTGGGGTGGGGAGGCATCAAGTGTGTGTGTGTGTGTGTGTGTGTGTGGCACCCAGTGTGTGTGGGGTGGGGGAGGCATCAAGTGTGTGTGTGGCACCCAGTGTGTGTGGGGTGGGGGAGGCACCCAGTGTGTGTGTGTCTGTATGTATGTGTCACCCAGTGTGTGTGTGTGTGTGTGTCACCCAGTGTGTGTGTGTGTGTGTGTGTGTGTGGGGGGGGCGGCACCCAGTGTGTGTGTGTGTGTGTGTGTGGCACCCAGTGTGTGTGTGTCTGTATGTGGCATCCAGTGTGTGTGTGTGGCACCCAGTGTGTGTAGTGTGTGTGTCTGTAGGTATGTGACATCCAGTGTGTGTGTGTGTGTGTGTGGGGTGGGGGAGGCATCAAGTATGTGTGTGTGTGTGTGTGTGTGTGTGGCACCCAGTGTCTGTAGTGTGTGTGTCCTTTATGTATGTGGCATCCAGTGTGTGTGTGTCGCACTCTGTGTGGGGGGTGGGGCATCCAGTGTGTGTGTGTGTGTGTGTGTGTGTGTGTGTGTGTGTGTGTATGTGGCATCCAGTGTGTGGTACCCAGTATGTGTTTCACACACTGAGCAAATAATCTTTTCTTATTAAGAATGCCCGCCAGGTGGACATGAAGGGGAGGGGCTAGGGTGTAGCTTCAATGAGGGCGTGGCTGGGGGGTGAGTTCCACCACCTCTCTTGTACCACTTTAAGCACTGCTCTCGCGGGATTTCAACTGTTCTCACCGCCGCGGCCGCTGGGATTTCTGTGACGTGCAGGAGCCGAGAGTTTAGGCGGCGCCATTTTCACGCTCAGATCCTTCCTCAAAGGCACCGTAACAGTGAGTGAGGCTCTGGCTGGAAGCTGGCGGCTCTGCATTGTTTGGCGCCGCCCAGATGCTCCTATCGCTACTGCCCCCAGCAGCTGCAGTTGGCGATGTGTTGAGGTACCTGGCTAGACATACTAATTATTATATCACACAATAATATATATACTCAGCATCCCGCAAGTTTGTTGTCCAGGGCCCCCACAAACCTTAATCTGGCCCTGGTGGGAACACACCCCTTTTCTGGAAGCGCATGCGCTGAAGGTGCACACAAATGTACTTGCCCCTTCCATGGTGCCCCTCCTGTCATTTTCCCCTGGATCCGCCCCTGTATAAACCCCATGGTCCTTTTGGAGTCCCCAGCATCCTCTAAGACGTATGAGAAAATAGGATTTTAATACCTACCGGTAAATCCTTTTCTCTTAGTCCGTAGAGGATGCTGGGCGCCCGTCCCAGTGCGTACTGTGTCTGCAGTTATTGGTTATGGTTGCACTCTTGTGGTGTTTTTTTTCTGTCAGGCTGTTGCTGACGTTGTTCATGCCATGGATGGCGGTGTCTTATTACTGGTTGTGTTGACACACAGTTTGTGTTACATATTCTCTCAGCATGTAGCTGTGTATTGTTCATGCCGTTGGCTGGTATTCTATTGAATGCTACGTTTTGCGGTATGTTCATGGTGTGAGCTGGTACGACACTCACCGTGTTTAAACAATAAATTCTTTCCTCGAAATGTCCGTCTCCCTGGGCACAGTTTTCTAACTGAGGTCTGGAGGAGGGGCATAGAGGGAGGAGCCAGTTCACACCCATTCAAAGTCTTATAGTGTGCCCATGTCTCCTGCGGATCCCGTCTATACCCCATGGTCCTTTTGGAGTCCCCAGCATCCTCTACGGACTAAGAGAAAAGGATTTACCGATAGGTATTAAAATCCTATTATACCTATGTTACATTATACCAGGGCCATAACTAGGTGTGTGCCAGTGGTGCCTGGCACACAGCAAATATACACTGTGGTTGCAGAACCGCCGGCAACACCTGCAATTCCACGTCGCAGTGTGTGTCCTTGGTAGTTCTACCTGTAAAAGACAATATTAAATCTTATTTCTCTAACATCCTAGTGGATAGTGGGGTTCTGTAATTTAGTACCATGGGGTATAGATTGGGTCCACTTGAGCCTGCCACTTTAAAAACCTGTAGTGTGTGTGTATGTGTTTGCTGGCTCCTCCTCTCTATGCTCCTCCTACCAGACTGTGCCTGAGGAGCCAGGTGCATTTCTCTGGAGCTCCAGAGAGTTTCCTTTATTTTTATTTTAGTTTGTTATTTTCAGGTAGCCCTCGTTGGCAACCAGGCTACCTGATTCATGGGACTTAGAGGGGGGACCGAACCAACCTCCTGAGGGTTAATGGTTCGTAATCCCAGGTGACAGGACACTGAGCTCCTGAGGAACTGATCACACATCGTTAGTGTGTGTGCCCACACCAGCAGCTAGCCACAACCCTCTAACAGATGCCGAAGTTTCAAGGTGCGGTGAGTGTTACACCAGGGTCCCGGTTAGCGGCTCCACGGTGCAGTTTGGAGGCAAGTCACGCGGCGGTCACGGGCCCAGAGCTGTGGTGCCCTCCACGGACAAACTGACTCAGGGCTGATGCCCCACAGTGATCACTGTCACTGAAGGCTTTGTGTGCACTGTATACATTTTCTGATGTGTAAATAACATGGGCAGTATAATCTATTACTCAGGGACCACGCACCTTTACAGGGGGCGGGGCTTCCCGGTGCGGGACCTGAGGCGGGAAGGAGTCATTTCCTGCTGTTGCGGATCATTCAGGCTGCACGTTCGCTGCTCCTCCGGTGACCTACGCTGCTACAAGACTCTGTACTGGTACCAGGGGGCCATAGAAGGGGGGAGCACGCCAGCGGCAGTGCCGCTGCACTATTGTCAGGTCATACACTTACATTACACATTTTACTGCTGTGTTCTGTGTGCTGGTGTCCGCTCCTCTGTGTCACTCCAGGGTTTCTCTAGGGTCTGTGTGGGGTGTTGGTCAGTGGGCTGCGCTATGTTACAGTTGTGTTAGATGTCTGTGGACATGGTTATGGGTGCTGCTTGTAACTCAACCCCGTCTTCAGCAGGGTCACTCGTGTGAACAATGGGGGTCATTCCGAGTTGATCGTAGCCCTGCAAAATTTTGCAGAGCTACGATCATATCCATAGACATGCGGGGGGATGCCCAGCACAGGGCTATCCCGCCCCGCATGTCAGTGCTGCCCCCCCCCAGCAGAAGTGCAAAAGCATCGCACATCAGCGATGCTTTTGCACTTTAGGAGTAGCTCCCGGCCAGCGCAGCTTTAGCGTGCTTGCCGGGAGCTACTCATCACTCCCTGGTCCGTAGTGGCTGTGTGTGATGTCACGCAGCTGCTGCGGCCCGCCCCCCGCATGGTCCGGCCATGCCTGCATTGGCCGGACCGCGCCCACGAAACGGCGGCCAAACACCGCCGTTTCGTCTCCCCCCTGCCCAGCGACCACCTCTGTCTGTCAAACAGGCAGAGGCGATCGCACTGCGGCGCCGGCGCATGTGCAGTTCTGACCCAATCGCACCTCTGCGATAAACTGCAGCGTGCGATCGGGTCAGAATGACCCCCTATGTTCCTTATCTCCACAGGGACACGGTTCACAGGCACCTGATTGGCTGGATAGTTTTAAAGGCATGATTCAGAATGTAAATTCAGAATTAGCTGCAGCTAAAAAAGAGAGACTGGTGTTAAAACACTCTATTGATTGTGTGGCCAAAGCAGCAGATACCAGAAAGGCTTCTCAGCCCCCTCTAGTGGTTTCACATAAACGCTCACTGCCTCAGGTGCTCCAGTCTGATTCTGATTCTGATCAGCCTGATGTGGATGATGATGATGTGGATGAGGACAGCTCTCTGTCCCCTGGGGTGAAGGCTCTCATTTTTGCTGTAAGAGAGGTCCTTCACATATCAGATCAGGAGGCAGATCCAAATGAGGAGTTGTACTTTAATGTTAGACCAAAGACCTCAGCGACTTTTCCTGTGTCTAAAGTATTAAACTCCCTGGCCAGGGAGGCTTGGTTAAACCCTGCTAAAAAAACGTAAAATTCCTCAGAGGTTTTTAACTACTTTTCCCCTCCCAGATGAGAACAGAAAGGAACCCTTCCACCGCCGCCCCCCCCCCCTCCCCCCCCTGTCAGTTGATACGTCTGTATTCAGACTGTCTAAGAAATTGGTGCTGCCTATACTGGGGGCTATATCCCTTAAGGAGCCAGCTGAGTAAAATTGAGACCACATTCAAGGCAATTTATACGTCAGCCGGAGCAGCACAACGCCCCACAATTATTGTGGGTGGATTTTCAGGGCGGTAGTCAAGTGGCCTAATATTGTTATTGACGGTTTAGACTCTCTGCCCCAGGATGAGGTCATTACTCTGCTGCAACATATACAGGATGCTGCAAATTTTATGAGCGAGGCTATTAAGGAGTTGTGTAAGATAAATGGCCGCAGTTCAGCTATGGCTGTTTCGGCGTGCAGAGCTCTATGGTTACGTCAGTTGTCGGCAGACGCTGATTCCAAAAAAGGATGTAGAAAATCTTCCCTTTACAGGTGATGCCCTGTTTGGAGAAAAATTAAACAAATGGATCTCCCAAGCAACGGCAGGTAAGTCTACCTATCTGCGGTCAGCTGTGCCACCTGCTAGACATTCTTACACAGGACCCTCCTTGCAGTCCTTTCATGTGACAAGGTTCAGAGGCAGGGGCCGAAGTGTCTCCACCACTTCCAAAGGATCTAGTGGTAAGTCCCGTAAGCCTGCCACTGCTGGCTCCCTGGACCAGACTACTGGATCCCCTGCCGCTTAACCTTTCACATGACGGTTGGCCCCAGCAGCAATGCGACTTTCAGGTAGGTACTCACCTTCAACACATCGTCCGCGTGTGGGTGGAGTCCTGCCAGGACCCTTGGGTGAGGGACCTCATTTTACAAGGATACCGGCTGGAATTTCAAACACTCCCTCCTCACAGATTTTTCAAGTTGGGCTTACCAGCTTTACCTGCAGCAAGAGTTTCCTTGCAAGAGGCTATTCAAAAACTTTTGCAAACAGGGGTGGTGGTTCCAGTACCTCCTCCATTACGCAACAGGGGTTTTTACTCCAGTCTTTTTGTCGTTCCCAAACTGGACGGTTCGGTACACCCCGTCTTTAACCTGAAGTCTCTAAACCCGTATCTGCGGGTGTTCAAATTCAAGATGGAATTCCCGCAAGCGGTGGTGTCCGCTCTGGAGGAGGGGGAGTTCCTGGTGTCTCTGGATGTCAAGGATGCTTACCTACACATTCCCATGTGGCCCCCCCACCAGTCTTACTTCAGGTTCGCCATATTGGATGACCATTTCCAGTTTCAGGCCTTACACTTCAGCTTATCCACAACTCCGAGGGTCTTCACCAAAGTCATAGCGGAGATGATGCTGCAACTGCACGGGATGGGTGTCAACATAGTCCCCTACTTGAACGACCTCCTAATAAAGGCTGTGTCCAGGGAGCGTCTTCTGCACAGCATCAGTCTGACGACTCGCCTACTTACGGATCATGAGTGGATCCTACATTTTCAGAAATCTCACCTGGAACTGACCCAACATCTTCAGTTCCTGGGAATGATACTTGATACAGTGTCTCAAAAGATGTTTCTCCCGATGGACAAGGCTTTGTCTATCCAGACTATGGTTCGCTCGCTGCTCAGTCCTCGCAAGGTATCCATACATCTTTGCATCAGGTTACTGGGCAAGATGGTGGCTGCTTACGAGGCAGTCCAATACGGCAGATTTCATGCCCGACCATTTTAGCTGGATCTGCTGGGGTCTCACCTTCACATGCATCAAGAAGTGACCTTATCTCCGAGAGCCCGGATTTCTCTTTTATGGTGGCTATAAGTTCCTCACCTGGTGGAAGGCAGGAGTTTCAATATCCACCACTCGTGGATTCTAGTGACAATGGATGCCAGCCTCCGGGGTTGGGGGCTGTGACTGAAGGGGCCCAGTTCCAGGGGATATGGGGGGTCATTCCGAGTTGATCGCTAGCTGCTTTAGTTCGCTCCGCAGCAATGAGGCAAAAAAATGGCACTTCTGCGCATGCGTATGCGGCGCAATGCGCACGCGCGCAGGGCCGGATTAAGCCTTGGGGATGCCCGGGGCACTTAAGACAAGGGGGCCCCGGTGGAAAGCGGGGGAGTGTATTTTAGATTGTGCATACTCCCCAACATAACCCATTCCAGGAGGGATAAAATGCTTTTTACCTGGACTTCCTTCTTAATATATGATTGGTGTCACCTGTGTTGAACTATTTCATAGATATGAATGGTGTTTCAACACAGGTGATTGCAATCATAACTTAATATAGCATGTTATCCCTCCAGGACTGAGTCATGTTAGGATGTGTGGATTGTGTATATTAAATGTAATCCAATGGGGTATATTAGATTTAAACTAATAGTTGAATAATGCCAGGTTACATAGGACCCAGACACCCAGGCAGGGAGGAAGAGAAGATGGGATCTCTGTGTCACTTACAGCTCTCTCCACCCTCCTATCTCTCCTCTGGTCGGAAAGCTTATAAAACCTGATACTCTGCCTGCAATGCATACTGCCCTCCTTGCAATCTGGCTGTCTGGTTCTGCTACTGCGTGAGAGGAAAGCTAGCGATTTCTGTGTGCTCTGTCTGGGGGGCCCCTTAACAAAGGGGGGCCCGGGGTACTGTATGCCCTGTGACCCCCCCTTAATCTGGCTATGCACGCTCATCGTACTATTGCAACAAACAATGTAGTTTCACACAAGGTATAGCGAAGCTTTTCAGTCGCACTGCTGGCCGCAGAGTGATTGACAGGAAGGGGGCGTTTCTGGGTGTCAACTGACCGTTTTCAGGTAGTGTTTGGAAAAACGCAGGCATGCCAGGAATAATGCAGGCATGGCTGGGCGAACGCAGGGCGTGTTCGTGATGTCATAACAGGAACTAAATAGTCTGAAGTGATCGCAAGCACTGAGTAGGTATTGAGCTACTCCAAAACTGCACAAAAAAACATTGCCGCCGTTCTGCGATCCGTTCGTTCGCACTTCTGCAAAGTTAAAATACACTCCCAGTGGGAGGCAGCATAGCGTTAGTACGGCTGCTAAAAACAGTTAGCGAGCGTACAACTCGGAATGACCACCAAGGTCAAGACACGACTCTGATTTACCAATAAACATCCTGGAACTCAGCGCAATCTACAATGCTCTTCTGCAGGCTTCTCATCTCCTGAGGGATCGGGCAGTCCAGGTTCAATCGGACAACGCCACGGTGGTGGAGTACATAAACCGACAAGGGGAAACAAGAAGCAGAGCAGCGATGCGGGAAGTTTCAAAAATCCTCCTCTGAGCAGAGGCCAAAGCAAGGGCCATCTCAGCCAGATTCATTCCAGGAGTGGACAACTGGGAAGCGGACTTCCTCAGAAAACACGACCTCCATCCGGGGGAATGGGGTCTACATCCCCAGGTGTTTCAACACTTAATTCACTAATGGGGCTGTTCCCAGGTAGACCTGATGGCTTCTCGTCTCAGCAAAAAGCTATGCCACTACTGTTCCAGAACGAGGGATCTCCAGGCTGTAGCAGTGGATGCGCTGATGACGCCTTGGCCGTACCAGTTTGTGTATCTGTTCCCTCCTCTACCGCTCATCCCAAGAGTTCTCCAAAGACTACGAAGGGAAAGCGTTCTAGCAATTCTAATTGCCCCGTATTAGCCTCGACGGGCGTGGTACTTGGACCTCCTAACCATGGCTCTGGAGAATCCCTGGCCTCTACTGCTCCAAAAGGATCTTCTTCAACAAGGTCCATTCGTCTATCCAGACTTATGGTGGCTACGTTTGATGGCTTGGAAGTTGAGAGGGTGATTCTAGCTAGAAAAGGTCTTCCCTCCCGGGTTATTTCCACCATGATCCAAGCAAGGAAGGTGCTGATGTCCAAACATTATCATTGTATTTGGAAGAAGTATGTTTCCTGGTGTGAAAGTAGAAAGGTGCCTCCCATAGAGATTAGAATCGGTCGTTTTCTACTTGTCCTGCAAGCGGGAGTGGATCTGGGCCTACGTTTAGGCTCTATCAAAGTACAGATTTCTGCACTTTCTATTTTCTTCCAGATGCAACTCGCCTTATTGCCGGAAGTACAAACTTTCCTTAAAGGTGTTCTTCATATGCAACCGCCCTTTGTACCTCCAACGGCTCCATGGGATCTCAGTGTCATTCTATCCTTTCTGTCCTTTCTCCAATCAGACTGGTTTGAACCCTTAAATAGGGTGGAGTTAATATTTCTCACCTGAAAGGTGGTGATGTTATTAGCATTGGTGTCTGTCAGACGTGTCTCTGAATTGGGGGCCTTATCCTGTAAGAGCCCTTATTTGATTTTTCATGAAGACAGGGTGGAACTTCCTCAATTTTTGCCTAAAGTGGTGTCAGCTTTTCATGTGAATCAACCTATTATGGTTACAGTGTTGTCTGATGCTTCCGTTGGTCCTGAGTCCTTGGATGTGGTCAGAGCTCTAAAGATTTATGTCAAAAGGACGGCCCGTCATTGGAAATCTGACTCGCTATTTGTCCTTTATGATGCCTCCAAGATTGGTCGGCCTGCTTCCAAGCAAACTATTGCTCGCTGGCCCACTCGATGAGGTCTGTGGGTTCTTCCTGGGTAGCTGCCCGGGGTGTCATGGCCTTACAATTGTGCTGAGCCGCAACTTGGTTGGGTTTGAACACGTTTGTTAAATTCTATAGGTTCGACACCTTGGCCAAGGATGACCTTCAATTTGGTCAGGCGGTTTAACAGGGGTCTCAGCACTCTCCCACCCATTAGGGAGCTTTGGGACTCCCCCGTGGTACTAAAGTACAGAACCCCAGTATCCACTAGGACGTTAGAGAAAACAGGAATTTAATACCTACCGGAAATTCTTTTTCTCGTAGTCCGTAGTGGATACTGGACACCCACCTCAGTGCTTCAATCCTGCTTACCTGTGTAAGTATTTGGTTGGCCCACCGTTGCGGTCCCAGTTTGTTGTTGAGATAGCCTTGCTATCCTGGTTCGGTTGGTGTTGCTATCCTCTGTTCTGGTTAGCACCGTCCTTTCGATTATGGTTGTGTGTTGGCTTGTTGCCTCACTGCTGTTGTACCTGTTTTCTTCTCTCGTGGTATGTCCGTCTCCTCAGGCACAGTTTCCTAGACTGAGTCTGGTAGGAGGGGCATAGAGGGGAGGAGCCAGCACACACTAAAGGTTTTTAAAGTGCCAGGCTCCAGTGGACCCAGTCTATGCCCCATGGTACTAAAGTACAGAACCCCAGTATCCACTAAGGACTACGAGAAAAGGAATTACCGGAAGGTATTAAATTCCTATTTTTACACTTAAAAGCTATCAACTCAGCATCCACCTCTAAGGGCTGCCAGGGATAGCCCCAGGCTTCAGCCCTGGCCATGGGTGCCTTTGAGGGAGGGAACCCCTTAATTGTGGGGATAATGCTACAGCTGCAGGGACCAATGTAAATGTGTCCCCCGGCTGTGGCATAACCTCCCTGGCTAATGGCTGCTGGTTCCTACATCTTTTTTTCCACTGTATTTTTAGAACCAGGACCAGCTCATAGGGTTATGCTCATAATGGGGGGGCGGAGGGGGGTAAGGGGGGAGGGCGGTGTGCACCACGTACTTTTTTCCCCTCTTCCTAGCTTTTTTTTCTTAACACAGAAGCATTGGCGTTTCTATAATGGGTGCAATGTGTGTGGTGGGTCCAGGGGGGCCCACACCGCAGACACTGCACCCATGCTTTAATACTTACCTTTCCGGAGTGCCATGTGGGAAATGGACACCATGCATGTGCAGTAGTAATTAGTCTCCGGAACATGGCGGGCACATGTTTCCACTTTCCAGGGACCTACTGCACTGTGAAGAGGAGGGGGCCCGCCAGGAGTCTGCATACAAGCCCCCTCCTCTGTTAAAACGCCCCTACACAGAAGCACTGCACAGATCTCACTGATCTGTGCAGGTTTCATGTACGGGAGTGTTTGGCTGCCGGAAAACACAGCGGTCAAACACGAGCACATACACCATCGGAAAACACGATTAACTAAAATATAGGAACATAGTAAATTCCCATGTTTTATTTTTTTTAAAGTACTCGTGTCTGATCGATATCACCTGTGTCTGATCTCGGTCAAACACGGGTGACATACGAATCTTAGTAAATTTACCTCTTTATCTCTAGTTACTTCTAGTCCCTAAATGACACTGACAACACCAAAGCGCTTCTTTACAGGAGCAGTATGATTTACCGGCGCATGGGATCCCAGCGCTCAAAATCCCAACGCCGGGATCCCTGACAGGGGTGAGTAAGGGGTTCTCCTCAACCCTAAGCTTCCCTACCTGCAGCCTAACCCTGACCTTCCCCTTTGGTGCCTAACCCTAACCTCCCCCTGTAGGTGCCTAAACCTAACCCCTTGTTCCCACTGCCTAACCCTAACCCCCCCCCCCCCCCCCGCAGCCTACTAAAGAGTATAAGAGGGAAAGTAAACCTTTAGTCGAGGAACGTCTCAAGCATAAGGTTTCAAATGTCATGAGGCCTATGAGAAAGAAGTTGTTTAACTTTACAGTGATAGTGTCTAAGCTGGAGAAATTGGTAAAAGTACCTGGGTGGTCATTCCGAGTTGATCGCAGCCAGCAGCTTTTAGCTGCTGCTGCGATCAATAGTCCACACCTATGGGGGAGTGTATTTTAGCTTAGCAGGGCTGCGATCGCTTGTGCAGCCCTGCTAAGCTAAAAAAATCAAGCAGAAGAAGAGTAGCCCTGGACATACTTACCCTGTGCGATGGATCCAGCGATGATGGGCCCGGCTTTGACATCACTCCTCCGCCCTCCGTTGTCCTGGACACGCCTGCGTTATACTCACCACTCCCCGAAAACGCTCTCTAACGGTCCGGATCCGCCCCTCCACGCCTCCTTGCTGTCAATCTTCTTAGCGTCGGAAGCCGCAACGTAACGGGTCGCCGGGCAACGTCGCGAATGCGCCCTGCACCCGCCGTGCATGCGCATTCAGCACCCGTTCGCACAGTAGCGAAAAACTGCTGTGTGCAAACGGGTCGGGATGACCCCCCCTAGTGCGTATGTCTAAATCAGATTGAATTTCTGAAAATGAGGGAAAATTGTTATTCCATGTAAGGTCATTAAAAAGGAGAGTTATGGTAGACTTACCATTGTTAACTCTCTTTCTGCGAGGTACATTGGTTCCACAGGAAAACATCGGGGTGTAGAGTGGATCTTGATCCAGAGGCGCCAACAGGCTAAAGCTTTAGGCTGTCCCAGGATGCATTGGGCCTCCCCTATAAACCACGCCTCCAGGCACTGAGAGCTCAGTTTTGTTAACCAGTCTAATGCAGGAGCAGGCAACAGAGAAGGCAGATGTTAGTCACATAGAACCACATTCTCATGACAGGAGAGGGTACCAGCGGCTAATGCCATACAAACCCATAGAAGCTAGGTGCGTCAGGGTGGGCGCCCTGTGGAACCAATGTACCTCTCAGAAAGAGAGTTAACAATAGTAAGTCTAGCATAACTCTCCGTTACTGCTGCAGGATACATTGGTTTCTACAGGAAAACATCGGGAATGTCCTAAAGCAGTTCCTCAAGGGAGGGGATGCGCCTTAGCGGGTATGAGAATCTTGTGTCCAAAGGAAGCATCCTGGGAGATGGAAATCTCAAAGGCGTTAAACCTAATAAACGTGTTCACTGAGGACAACGTAGCCACCTTGCACATTGTTCTGCGGATGCGCCACAGCGGGCCGCCCAAGAAGGTACAACAGTCCGAGTAGAATGGGCATTAGTAGCACCAGGAACTGAGAGTCCAGCCTGCGCATAAGCTTGTGCATCACCATTCTAATCCATCTGGCGAAGGTTTGCTTATTCGCAGGCCATCTACGTTTGTGGAAACCAAACAGTACAAAAAAGGGAATCTGACCTCCTGATAGAGACAGTTCTCTCCATATAAATACGGAGAACCCTTACCACATCCAAAGAACACTCTTTGGAAAAAAAGTCTGAAGACATAAAGGCCGGAACCACAATCTCTTGGTTAAGGTGAAAAGCTGACACCACCTTAGGCAAATAACCCGGTCGAGTTCGTAGAACTGCCCGGTCACTGTAAAAAATCATATAGGGTGGACAATAGGACAAGGAGCCTAAGTCCGACAACCGTCTTGCCGAGGAAATAGGCCAACAAGAACAGGACCTTGACCGTGAGACATTTAAGGTCCGCCGACTCGAGGTTCATTGGAGACTCTTGCAGGGCTTTCAGTACAACAGTCAATCTCATGAAGCCACAAAAGGAACATAGGGAGACTGAATCCTAAGTACGCCCTGGTGAATGTAAGAATGCCAGGTATTGACACATTTTTCTCTGAAACCATCTGACAAGGCAGATATGTGAAACTTGAGGGAGGCCAGACGGAGACCTAAATCGAGGCCTTGTTGCAGAAAAGCCAGATTGTTGAAGTTCTGAATGTAGTGACATAATTCTCATCAGCACATCAGGTGAAGTAAGAATTCCAGACCTTGTATTAAATCCGGGCATATGATGGTTTGCGGGCCTTCATTTAGTTCGGATAACTGCCTCGGAAATCCTTTGGCCCTCAGGTGTGATGCTTCAAGAGCCACACCGTCAATGCCAGTTTGGCCAGGTCTGGGTAGAGACAAAGACCCTGCGAGGAGGTCCGGGCACTGAGGAAGTAGAAGGGGGTGCTTCATCGATAGATCCTGCAGGTCTGAGAACCACTGCCGTTGAGGCCACGCTGGAGCGACTAGAAGTAGTTTTCCTCCTTCTTGATTGATCTTCCATAGTACCTTGGGCAGGAGATACTGGAGGGAACACGTAGGGCAACAGAAAGTTCCATGGAACCGCCAGTGCGTCCATAAATGCTGCTTGAGGATCCCATGTCCTTGATCCGAAGATTGTATCGAGACTCCATGAGGTCTACGTCAGGTAGACACCACCTGTCCACTAGGAGTCGAAAGACTTCTGGATGAAGACTCCACTCTCTGGCGTGTTCGTCCTAGCGACTGATGAAGTCTGTTTCCCAGTTCAGGACACCCGGAATGAACACTGCCGGCTGGCAGATGGCGTTCCCCACAACAAAGGATTTTTGACACTTCCATCGTTGCCATGTGGCCACTAGTGCCGCCCTGATGGTTTATGTATGCCACAGTAGTGGCGTTGTCTGATCGTACTTGAACAGGCCTGTTCTGTACTAGAGGTAGTGCGAGAAATAGTGCATTGAACACTGCCCTCAGCTCCAGAATATTTATTGGAAGGAGTGATTCCTCGATCCAACGACCTTGAAAAGAGTGTTGCTCCAACACTGCTTCCCATCCCGTCAGACAGGCGTTCATAGTCAGCAGAACCCAGAAGGGATGGCCCCTGCTCTTGCTGGTTCTGGATTCACCAGGTCAGGGACAGGCAAACCTCCGGAGTCAAAGAGATCATGTGAAATCTGATCCAATGAGGCAAGCTGACCCACTTGGACAGGATTAACCTGTGTAGTGGGTGGGAATGAAATTGAGCGTACTCTACCATGTCAAAGGCCGATACCATCAGGCCAAGTTTTGCATCGCCGAGTGTATAGACACTCTAGGACAACTGAGGAAGCATCATATCCTGTCCTGAATTCTTTAGGACTTTTCCTGGAGACAGAACCAGTCTTCTGACTGTGTGTGTCAAGGAGTCCCCCCCAGATGCACCATGCTCTGAGCTGGGACCAGCAAGGACTACTTCCATTTGATAAGCCACCCAGGGGCTTGCAGGAATGTTACCTTCAGTTGCAGATGACAGAGGAGGACTTTGTGGGAATTTGCCAGAATCTTCAGGTCGTCTAGCTATGGCAGGATGCTGACTCCCTGGTGTTTAGATGAGCCGTCATAACAGCCATGACCTACCCCTCCCCCACCCGCAGCACCCCCTCCCCTTCACCACCCGCAGTGCCTATGGACCCCCTCCCCTATCCTCGGCCCCCACTCCCCACCCCTCCCCCACCCGCAGCACCTCCCGAACCCCTCCCCCATCTGCGCACCCCCCGCATCCACCCACAGCATCTACACACACCCTCCCCCATCTGCGGTCCAACCCGCACCTGCTACATTCTGTACATTGGGCCCAGCAGGCGCTGTTTATCATGCAATATTTAACCACTAACAAAACTAGGAACGCAGGTAGTACTCCATATAATACAAATATTGAACCCCAGAAAGGTGTGCATAGGTTAAGGGGGCATAGCCCCTTGCGACGGGGTGAAGAGCGCCCGTAGGGTGCAATGAAGCACCTAGTGAGTCATATCTAGTGTATGACTCTCCTAGTGTTGTCTGGGATAAAACCCACTTGATCTAGATAAACCAAAAAGATGAGGGGGGGGGGGGGGGGGCTAAGATTTTGGTGTAGATTTTAAGATCAACATTTAACAGTGAAATTGGTCTATATAGTTAGAACCTTGAGTGCAATTTCTGTCTGGCTTCGGGATCATGTAAATTATATTTTCATTCTACAACAATAATTCTTCACTTGTTTGGAATTACAAATAAAATCTTTGTTATGGGATCCTCAGTCTACCCGTACTGTATTTGTCAGCTATTACATTGTCATAAACCAGCTTTGCCAATACACCACACATTACGAGTGATGGGGCGACTTGTTGGTTGGGGAGAACTCATTGGAATTTATTTTTTGGCTCAAAAAGCAACATAGACGATAATAAATACTGGGATTAGGTACTATGGGGAGGGTTAGAGTTAGGCCTCGGGGGGAGGAGGATTATGGGTAGGCTACAGGAGGGGACAGTTAGAGTTAGGTTATGGGAGAGTTGGGTTAGGGTTAAAATAATAATCGGGATCTGTCAGGATTCAGAAAATCGGGATGCAGCTGTTGGTATTATGACTGTCGGGATCCCAACCGCCGGGATTCCAATACCATCCCTTGCTCATGTCTGATGGATTTGCCCAAGGGTAGCCTAAACTGGAATACGATAAAATCACTCCTAATCAATGTCACACCAACCCGCTTCTGTCTGCTTTTTTAATTCTAAGAGATCTTTTCATCAATATTATTAAAGGTGCCATGCAAATGAAGGATCTGACTAGCCGTGATTGGTGGCGGCAGATCCAAACCTACCGCAGGTCCGATGCACGGACAGCCGCTCCATAAAGCTGTCCAGTGAACTGTTAAATTCACACATTTGCCGTTGATTAATTCATTCTAAAAAAAATCCAATGAGAAGGACTTTTTTGCATATAAATCATCATAAATCTCTGTCATTAGCATCAAGTCAATAAATAAAAAAATCTACTAAAAACTTTCCTAGACAATGTTAAGCAAGAAGCATCTTTAATGTCACTGACTAAATAACAGCGGTCTGACACTCCCTGCAGATCTGACCGGTCTCTGTGACATTGAGACATCCGGTTTGGGCATTGGGCTGGAAATAGATGATGACATCACACTATAAGACTGGGGCTGTGGTGATACTGTAAAACTAGATGATTAGATTCTCTTTGCTCATTTTCTTCCCATACACATTTCAGGTTTCGGCAGAATATTTGACTTTACAAAGTGAAATAGCAACAAATATGAATACAGCACGAGTGGGAGTGGAGGAACCTTAAATAGTAGTGTAAGACTATGAAGGATATACTGTATATATCATGATTTATATAATTTGCAGCAAGAGAGGACATTTATAATGATAATCAGCCATGTGCTGTACAAAAGTCACAAAAATATCGCCTTTGGCGTCACTGGGGTCGGTGACACTCAGAGTTTTGCATAAACCTCCTGTGCTTGCTGAAGGTGCACATGTCAGAAAGGGGCGTGGTCTCAAAAGAAGGGGCTTTACCATGTGGCGCATCCTTATTTTCCTTGCTCTGGGGGCATGTCAAGCTTTCGGAGACACTGTCCTTACTGCCGGCTCCTCCTAAGTACAACACTCAGTTACTGCGGAGGAGCTGGCACTATGGTGTCATCCCCTAGATGAGTGACATCCGAGTGCCGTCTGTACCCCTTGCACCCCCCCAATCACACCATGGACCAGGGCTGTTTTGGCTCCCAGTGCGAACACAGAAAAATGCGCCCCCGCCCGCATATTTCCCCCCCCAAATGTGCGTGCCTTTGGCCAAGGGAAAAGGGTGTGATTTAGCAACAAATGGGTGTGGCCTTGCTGCAATGGGCATGGTTTTGCAGGAAAATACTATCTTACACCAACACAATAGCGCCCCTTACACCATATTATGCCCCAGACAGTAGTGCCCCTTGCACTATGTTATGCCCCAAACAGTAATGCCTCTTGCACCTTATTATGCCTCACAGAGTAATGCCCCTAGCACCATATTATGTCCCACACAGTAATGCCCCATGCCCCAGATTATGTCCCTTGTTATGCCCCACACAATAATGCCCCTTAAAATTGGCATTGTACCTGCTCATTGTCAGGGGTTTCATGCTGCTGCTCCTACTCCGCTGCCAACTCCGCTGCTGAATTCCCGCACTGCTGTGCCGATGTCTGCCTCCTGCCTCTGGGCTCCGTCTACTAATGTCCCGCCCAAAAGGGCCGCTGCCTCCTCTATCATCCTTCAAAACTGTCCTCTCTCAGGCGGCGCCCATTTTAGGAGGGACATTTTCACAGTATTCTATGCTATTGTACGGCCCTAGAAACATATTGACTAAAAACTACAATCTGTCTATACATTCTCAGCCCACAGTGACATATAAATTAGATATTTCCATCAGAGTTGTTAACATCTCTGCAATTCCAATTTATCAGTCTTGTGGCAATAACTTGCACCAAGGATTATAGACAAATTTGTATTACAGATGCCTTTCACTAAGGTCTGAGCGTATTTTATTAGCACTCTCCATATCCTGTTCATCTGTGTATCCATGGTTAGGAATTGCGTGAGGATAGAACAGCTTCTAACCAATCAGATCTTCAGAAATATCACAGAATATATCAGGGTATGAGTCGTGCAGTTGCTCCCCTGTGTAACTAGCCAATGGGAGTCTGGGAGGTGGGCAGCTGACTGCTGTGTCCCGGCTGCAGCAGCTGTAATACACTGCGCTGAGCCACCGGGGACAGGCAGACACAGCAGGGCCGTCTTTTCGTATGAGCTCAGTGGGCAGTTGCCCAATGGCCCCAGGAGTATAAGGGCCCTAGGCTGATAGCTGAAGGTCCCCTTTTTCCAGGTTTACCAGATTTTCAAAAATCGGCCCTGGGGAACCGGAGATATCCGACTATTCCCAGCCTGATATCTCGGGTTCTTTCTGTGGACACTGGCAGCTTGTCTCTACAATGCTACCTGCTCCATCTCCACACTCCTGGTCTATTAGTTTTATATTTTCGTTGGTGGATTGCTGTGGCTCCTCACCTCTGATCCCCATGTCCCCAGTACATCCTGACAGGTGGGACTCTCTAGTTTTATCCCATTGAAAGATAAGAAATCTATTTCCAGGAACTGGAGATATCTGCAGTCAAGCAACCTGCCCTCCTACCGGAAAATGATTAATATTAAGCCCACTCCACTATCCACCACTCCCCTGTGTATTAAACACCCACTACCACCCTAAAAGTTATGTCCCAGGGCACCTTCATTCAGCCCAATTCCCCCTTCTACAGTTTAGTGTTCTCCCTCCCGCCCATATCCCACCTTCTGTGCAGTAAAGGAGTAATTACAGTAGCAGACATTACTGCTTCAAGTTCTACATGCGGAGCAAAAATAGAACACCCCCCTACCGCCCGCGGGACATCAAAGCTGCCGCTGATAGCTCACCCCACCACTGGATGATGGGTAGTGGCCACAGTGCATTGTTTTGCTCAGGGGCATACACTGCTCTTAAGACGGCCCTGAGACACAGGCTGGTCTTAAAACCTACATGAAAGGTCCAGTTAGTGTTATGTACTTACTGGCAGCCCCTCATCTAGATGTTGTCTGCGCTGCCTCTCGAGAGTAACCGCCACTGGTCATGTGAAAGGGGCATATGTATAAATTATTTAAGAGTATATCAGGAGATGAGTGATGTGTCAGTGGGGACAGGGCTGCAGTTGACACGGGCGCAGTGACATGATGTGAGGAAGAGAATGGAGGCAGCAGAAAGCCACAGATGGAGGAGGAGATTTATAAAAGCTTGGAGAGAGATAAAAAGTAGAGATAGGTAAAGTACCAAGCAATCAGCATCTGTCATTATACAGGCTGTGTTTGAAAAATGACAGTTAGGAGCTGATTGGTTGGTGCTTTATCTGTCTTCAAGCTTTGATAAATCTCCCCCTCAAAGTTATATAGGGGAAGGAGTAGGTCCACACCAGCACAGAGTACATCAAGGGATGAGGGATGTGTTAGTGAGGACAGGGCTGCATGTGACAGGGACATGATGTGAGGAGAGGAATGGAGGCAGCAGGAAGCCACAGATTGAGAATTATATAGTGGGAGGAGCAGTCAGTTAAATAGTCAAAATGGCGACCATATAGTCAATGGAAGCATGCCGCCATTGAGAATGCTGACGACCGAGCATGTGCAGTATGCTCGGTGGACCCGAACCCGGAAGCAGATTGATTGTTCTTCAAGATTTGACATGGCTGATCGTTTCCTGAAAAATAACCCAGAGGAGGACTGAGGGGTCTATTTACTGGATGGAGATAAAGTACCAGCCAATCAGCTCCTAACTGCCATGTTACAGCCTGTGTTTGAAAAATTACAGGAGCAGGTTGGTTAGTATTTTATCTCCGCCCACTTTATCTCCATCCAAGGCATAGTAATAAAACCCCAGAAACTTCAGCCTGTCTATCTATCTATCTATCTATCTATCTATCTATCTATCTATCTATCTATCTATCTATCTATCTATCCAGGGCCGGCGCCACCATTAGGCAGCTTTAGGCAGCTGCCTATGGGTGGCTGCCACTGGAGGGCGGCACGCTCCCAGTAAACTTACTTTCCCCCCCCCCAATCAACTGCCCCTGGAAGATGCGGCCACAGATTATGTGTCCGAGGCAATCCCCTCTCGACCCCCGCATCCCCCCCCCCCTCCCCCCGAGCCTGTCACATCTTCCACACACAGCTGAATGTTCGGCTCCGCCATCGCCACCTCCTCCGATCCCGGTCAAGCAGCAGAACAGCCGCTGCGGCTGTGTGTGGAAGTGACAGGCAGGCTCGGCGGATGTGGGAGCGGGGGGGGAGCGGGCGCACTGCAGCTTGTCCTGATGGAGCAGAGGAGACAGCGGAGCCCAGCCAAGCATGCTGCTGCGGCTGTGTGCTGTAGTGACTGTCTCAGGGGCTGCTTCTCAAGATGGAGATGCTGAGGAGCGGAGGCGGCGGCAGGAGCAGAGCCGCGCATGTTGCAGCTGTGCGGGTAAGTGATGGGCTCGGCAGATGCCAGGGAGCAGAGGTAGCTTGACACAGTGGTAGATCAGCAGCCCGAATCCTGGAGATCAGGTCACTGTACCCTGCTGGCCTCTCCCTGCTTTGCCATGTTAACCCGAAGACCCTGTGTCACAACAGCGGTGCACACAGCTGGTAAGGAGCAGAGAAACAAGTGGCCAGAGTATGGACAGGAGCGCAGTAGCTGTGTACAGTATTTGTGTGTATATGTGCAATGCATGCTGTATGTATATATATATATATATATATATATATATAGGGGACGCTGTCTGCCTTAATGTGTAAAAAGGGGGACGCTGTCTGCCTTGGGCCCTCATTCCGAGTTGTTCGCTCGTTATTTTCCTTCGCATCGGTGCGATTTTCCGCAAACTGCGCATGCGCAATGTTCGCACTGCGGCTGCGTCAAGTAAATTTGCTAAGAAGTTTGGTATTTTACTCACGGCATTACGAGGATTTTTCTTCGTTCTGGTGATCAGAGTGTGATTGACAGGAAGTGGGTGTTTCTGGGCGGAAACTGGCCGTTTTATGGGTGTGTGGAAAAACGCTGCTGTTTCTGGGAAAAACGCGGGAGTGGCTGGAGAAACGGAGGAGTGTCTGGGCGAACGCTGGGTGTGTTTGTGACGTCAAACCAGGAACGAAACTGACTGAACTGATCGCAGTGTAGGAGTAAGTCTGGAGCTACTCAGAAACTGCTAAGAAGTGTCTATTCGCAATTTTGAGAATCTTTCGTTCGCAATTCTGATAAGCTAAGATTCACTCCCAGTAGGTGGCGGCTTAGCGTGTGCAATGCTGCTAAAAGCAGCTAGCGAGTGAACAACTCGGAATGAGGGCCTTAATGTGTAAAAAGGGGGACGCTGTCTGCCGTAATGTGTAAAAAGGGGGACGATGTCTGCCGTAATGTGTAAAAAGGGGACGCTGTCTGCCGTAAGGTGTAAAAGGGGGACGCTGTCTGCCTTAATGTGTAAAAAGGGGACGCTGTCTGCCTTAATGTGTAAAAAGGGGGACGCTGTCTGCCGTAAGGTTTAAAAGGGGATCTACCTGGTGTAGTGGTGCTACTGTGCGGCGTAATTTGAATAATGGAGACTACTGTGCACCGTTATATGAATTGGTATTATTTTGTGGCCACACCCCTTCCCCACGAAGCCACGCCCTATATTTTTGCACGCGCCTACGGCGCGCACAGCCCCTGTTTTACATGCAGGGGTGGGGCACCGATGCCGTTTCTTGCACACAGCGCTCTAATGTCTAGTTACTGCACTGTTGCTAGGTATCCATTTCCCTGGCCCTGCAGCAGGTCCCCCTCACCAGATCCTCTCCAGGGGTGAGGGGGTGGACTTGGATGGGATGAGGGGGGGGGGGGGGGCAAAGCATTTTGTCGCACCTGGGCCCACCGCTCGCTAGTTCCGCCACTGAATACTTCATATATCTAGTTTTTCTTTTTCTGCTATTTGCTGCTTCAGGAAGATCAGAATCAGACTGTTTACACACAGCTTCTAGAACATGATCACACCTCACACTTCACGTCTTTATTAGAACTAATTTTGACTGATAGAGGGGGGGGGGGGGCTGTAGGCTGAACTTTTGCCTAGGGTGCCAAAAAACCTTGCACCGGCCCTGTATCTATCTATCTATCTATCTATCTATCTATCTATCTATCTATCTATCTATCTATCTATCTATCTATCTATCTATCTTTTGTGCTAAAAGAAAAAGTCACTATTCTGACACTTTAATAGTGTTCTTTCTAGGTTTTTTGTGGAGGGTTCTGAACATAGAGAAGGGCACATTTTGATTTTGGGTGCAGTGCTTAAGCTACATGGTGTATTTTGAATTGTGCTCACTGATGTGTGCAGAGCCGGCCCTAACCAATATGATGCCCTAGGCAAGATATTGCCTGGTGCCCCCTAGCACCGCCGCTAGTTCTGCAGGAGATGCCTGGCATGAGTCAGCTGGCAGCTCTGCTAACGTCGGGCACCTTTTCTTTATGAAAATGCATCTTATTTGCATTACTATGTGGCTAGTATGCACAAGCTGTTATGATTCCAGCACTCTGATCTGGGGAGATCTTATAGCAAGGACCTGAGCACTGGAACGTAATGCTGGGAAAGGGAACGGGAATAGCCCCTGGCGCCCTAACTCCGTTGTCTCGCCCGTGCTGTCAGAAATCTCTTGCGAGACTATGGTTGCTTGAGCCCATGGCAGCCGCGTTTGAAGGGCGGATTACGTCTGCCCAACTTCGATGCCCCCTCAGGTCTTAATGGGAGACAAAGAGAAATCCGAGACAGGGTGATAACAAAGGGCCCTCTAACTAAACAACAAAGCCAGGGGCTACAGACTAACCTAAAACTAGAATATGTGCGGAAAACCGCCAGGGAAAAGGACAACCAAAGTACCCACTTGTCCACTCTCCTACCCGGCACCGCCGAGTTTCCGGAGAGGACTTGTGGAAGCGGAAACCTCCGCAAATGCTCCGAAACAGAATACAAAATGAAGCGGGCTAGGCCGCAGCACGCGGCAGAGCCGCAACTCACGAAAACCACACGAGATCCTCTGGCGACTATTGCGGGCAATTGAGGACCAGAAGACTCCTTGGGATGAGATGACAACTCCAAGATTCAGGAACTCTGAGGACAGGAATGACCGGACACAGCAGGACTGGAACAGACGTTCAGCAAACCTAAGCAGCATGCAGGAAGCTATTACCGGCGTCTGTGTGAAGCACTGAGAAGGTATTTAGCAGGGAGTCCTCCAATCAGATGTTCAGAGCCTGATTAGCATAAATGCCGTGCAGCTGCCTTGCTGCACGACCAGAAGACAAGTGTATGTGGTTAACTTGATTGACCCTGCAACGGGGAGCGCGGTCCGCCCGTGGCGTCCCCGTTGCTAGGGTCCAGGCGGCTCAGCGCGCCCGGCATCCCAGCGCGCACGGCGTCCCAGCGTTGCTAGGGACCCGGCGGCTTGCACGCTCGGCGTCCCTAGTTGCTAGGCGCCGGGCCGCGAGGACATCGCGGGACACGGTGCCTAACAGTACCCCCCCCTTGAGGAGGGGTCAACGAACCCCTAAAGCCAGGTTTCTGAGGAAATTCCAGAAAAAATGCTCTCTAGAGTTTAGGGGCATGAAGATCCTTTTCCAGGACCCAAGACCTTTCCTCCGGACCATAGCCTTTCCAGTGAACCAAAAAATAAAGCCGACCCCGGGACATTCTAGAATCAAGAACTTTCTCTACCAAGAACTCCTGTTGTCCCTGCACATCCACTGTAGATCTACCCTGAGAGATCCTCCAAGGAAATCTACTGGAAGAAACATATTGTTTCAACAGGGAACAGTGAAAAGTATTTCCAATTCTGAGAGATCTTGGTAAACGTAGCCGAAAGGCAACTGGGTTGACCTTCTTAATAATAAGAAACGGTCCAATAAATTTGGGTCCCAGTCTAGCCGAGGATTTTTGAAGCTTGATGTTGCGAGTAGACAACCACACCTTATCTCCCACCTTAAAAGTGCAAGGACGTCGGAGCCTGTCAGAAAATTTCTTCTCTCGGAAGGCCGCTTTTCTGAGAGCAAGGTGCACTTTTCTCCAAATTGCTCTGAGATGGGAGGTTAAGGTCAGCGAGGAGACTGGAGAATGATGAAAAAAAGAATTGGCTCTGGGGTGAAAACCAAAAACTGAAAAGAATGGAGACTCTTTGGTGGAGGAATGACAAGAGTTATTATAAGCAAATTCAGCCAAAGGGAGAAACTCGGACCAATCATTCTGGAGTTTGGCTGAATACAAACGTAAATATTGTTTTAATGACTGGTTGACTCGTTCGGTTTGCCCGTTAGACTGTGGGTGATAACCAGATGTTAAAGACAGTTTCATCTTCAAAGAGGCACAAAAACGTTTCCAGAATTGTGCGACGAATTGTGGACCCCGATAAGAAACAATATCAGTGGGCAAACCATGAAGCCTGAACACATGGCGGAGGAACAAAACTGCCAACCCTTGAGCAGAAGGCAATCGGGGAAGAGCAATAAAATTAGCCATTTTACTAAAACGGTCCACTACCACCCAAATGACTCGGAATCCGGCTGAAAGGGGAAGGTCAACCACGAAATCCATGGAGATATGAGACCATGGCCTGAGAGGAACAGTTAAAGGCATGAGTTGCCCGATAGGCAACGAACGAGGAACCTTATGCTGTGCACAAACCTGACAGGAATGGACGAATTCCTTAACGTCTTTAGAAAGACTAGGCCACCACACTGAGCGAGAGACTAACTCCAAGGTCTTAGTGATACCCGGATGCCCTGAGACTTTGTTGTCATGAAACTCAGATAAAACAGTGGCTCTCAAAAATTCAGGGACATAAAGACGACCAGCAGGAGTAAGTCTAGGAGCTTGGTGTTGAAGCTGGTTTAACTGGGTAATTAAATCCTGTGTGAGGCCTGCCCGGATGACCGAAGATGGAACTATGGGGGTAACAACAGGATTGCTATTGTGAACCGGAAGAAAGCTACGTGACAGGGCATCAGCTTTCGTATTCTTGGAACCAGGCCTGAAAGTGATGATAAACCTGAAACGAGTAAAAAATAATGCCCAACGTGCCTGCCGAGCATTAAGCCGTTTAGCTGATTCAATATATTGCAGGTTCTTATGGTCAGTTAAAACCAAAATAGTATGTCTAGCTCCCTCCAGCCAATGCCTCCATTCCTCGAAAGCCCATTTTACTGCCAGTAACTCCCGATTACCAACGTCATAGTTGGATTCAGCGGAGGAGAATTTCCTGGACATAAAGGCACAAGGATGTAACTCCAGAGACTCCGGATCTTCTTGAGAAAGGACAGCCCCCACTCCAACCTCTGAGGCATCAACCTCCACAATAAAGGGCAATTCCGGATTAGGATGTCTGAGGACAGGAGCAGAGACAAAGGCTTGTTTCAAGGCCTGGAAAGACAACTCAGCTTCATGCGACCAATTGGAAGGATCCGCTCCTTTTTTAGTCAGAGCTACTATGGGAGCAACCAGGTCAGAAAAAGAATGAATGAACCGCCTATAATAATTCGCAAACCCTAAAAAGCGCTGAATTGCTTTTAAATTAGTGGGTTGCGCCCAATTAAGGATGGCCTGGAGCTTCTTCGGTTCCATGGAAAATCCCTGGGGAGAAATTATGTACCCTAAAAAAGATACTTCTGTGATGTGAAAATCACACTTCTCCAGCTTGGCATATAAATGATTCTCACGTAACTTTTGAAGAACCAGACGCACCTGGGTAACATGTTGTTCCATCGATTCAGAATAAATCAAGATGTCGTCTAAATAAACGACCACGAATTTCCCTAGGAAGTCACGGAGAACATCGTTAATGAGGTCTTGAAAAACTGCCGGAGCATTTGACAGGCCGAACGGCATCACCAGGTATTCATAGTGACCCGACTGAGTGCTGAAAGCCGTCTTCCCCTCATCCCCAGATTTAATTCGGATGAGGTTGTAAGCTCCCCTAAGGTCAATTTTAGAAAAAATCACGGTGGAACGTAACTGATCAAAAAGCACAGAAATTAACGGCAAAGGATAGGTGTTTTTAACGGAGATCTTATTCAGAGCCCTAAAATCAATGCATGGTCTAAGCGAGCCATCTTTTTTCTCCACAAAGAAAAAAACAGCACTAAAAGGAGATTTCGATGGTCTAATAAATCCCTTCTTTAGGCTTTCCTGAATATAATTATTCATGGCCGTGGTTTCTGGCCCGGACAAGGCATATAATCTCCCCTTAGGCAAAGTGGCACCTGGAACTAGCTCAATTGCACAATCATAGGGCCGATGGGGAGGCAGAATGTCCGCATTGCCTTTGGAGAAGACATTGGCAAAATCCTGGTATTCCACAGGAATGAGCTCTGGGACGACTGCTGCAACTCTGACTGGATACGAAATACATTCTTTAACACAAAAAGTACCCCATTGGGAAATCTCCCCAGACCGCCAATCAATGGTGGGATTATGAAAGGCAAGCCAAGGGTGACCCAAAACAACAGGAACTGCCGGGCAATGTGTAAGGTAGAATTCAATATCTTCAGAATGTAAGGCTCCTACTGTAAGTATTACTGGAGGTGTACGGTGAGTAATTACCCCATTGGAAAGTGGACCCCCATCTAAGCCGTGCATGGTGATACATCTATCTAACGGTAAATGTGGAATGCCTAAGGCCTTAGCCCAAGTTAAATCCATAGTTTCCTGCAGCTCCACTGTCGACAAAAGCCGACACCAAAGAACTGAGGCTGCCAAAGGAAACTTTAACAGGGACTAATAGAGAGTTGTTTGAGGAGATAAGCTGCAGACCTAAGTGAACCCCCTCACCATTCACCTGGTCAGAGCGTTTCCCGACTTGTTCGGGCAGTTACGAGCAAAATGTCCCTTATCCCCACAGTACAAACAAAGACCGGATTTTTGTCTTCTGGTTCTTTCCTCAGGAGACAGCCGGGAGAGACCTATCTGCATGGGCTCCTCGACGTCCTCTGGGAAGGTATAAACACAAGGACTAGACCTTACAGTTGTTCCTCTTTCATCCCTCCGCTCTCGGAGACGACGATCAATCTTTATAGCAAGCTCCATGAGTTTATCGAGAGTCTCAGGAGCGGGGTACTGGAGGAGACTGTCTTTAATAAATTCAGATAAACCGAGGCGAAACTGACTGCGCAGAGCCGGGTCATTCCAGCCACAGTCGTTCGACCAACGGCGAAACTCGGTACAATAAACCTCCGCTGGATTTCTACCTTGTTTGAGAGCGCGCAGATGACTCTCAGCGGACGCCTCTCTATCTGGGTCATCATACAAGAGCCCTAATGACTTAAAAAAGGCGTCTACTCTACAGATAACAACGCAGGATCCTCAGCTTTTAAACCAAATGCCCAGGTCTGAGGATCCCCCTGGAGTAAAGAAATAATAATCCCAACCCGCTGAGATTCGGTACCAGAGGATGTAGGTCTTAAACGAAAATAAAGCTTACAGGCTTCTTTAAAATTAAAAAAATCTTTTCTGTCACCGGAAAAACGGTCGGGCAAATGCATCTTTGGTTCACGGACTACCTTCGGGGAGGCTCGCAAAAGATCTTCCTGTGATCTCACCCGAAGAGAAAGATCCTGAACCATCTGAGTAAGTTCTTGAATCTGGTTGACTAAGAGCTGACCGGGATTTGGCCCTAAACCTGTCGGATTCATGAGGCCGATAAACTCTCACAAAAACAGAATGAGAAAAAATTAAACCCCGTTTAATTTAAAGTTTTGGTATGGCCGGTAATAATGTTATGATTCCAGCACTCTGATCTGGGTGTTAGGCGCCGTGGTCCGCGATGTCCTCGCGGCCCGGTGCCTAGCAACTAGGGACTCCGAGCGTGCTAGCCGCCGCACATATTCTAGTTTTAGGTTAGTCTGTAGCCCCTGGCTTTGTTGTTTAGTTAGAGGGCCCTTTGTTATCACCCTGTCTCGGATTTCTCTTTGTCTCCCATTAAGACCTGAGGGGGCATCGGAGTTGGGCAGACGTAATCCGCCCTTCAAACGCGGCTGCCATGGGCTCAAGCAACCATAGTCTCTCAAGAGATTTCTGACAGCACGGGCGAGACAACGGAGTTAGGGCGCCAGGGGCTATTCCCGTTCCCTTTCCCAGCATTACGTTCCAGTGCTCAGGTCCTTGCTATAAGATCTCCCCAGACCAGAGTGCTGGAATCATAACATTGGGGAGATAACAGGGGCTACAGACTAACCTAAAACTAGAATATGTGCGGAAAACCGCCAGGGAAAAGGACAACCAAAGTACCCACTTGTCCACTCTCCTACCCGGCACCGCCGAGTTTCCGGAGAGGACTTGTGGAAGCGGAAACCTCCGCAAATGCTCCGAAACAGAATACAAAATGAAGCGGGCTAGGCCGCAGCACGCGGCAGAGCCGCAACTCACGAAAACCACACGAGATCCTCTGGCGACTATTGCGGGCAATTGAGGACCAGAAGACTCCTTGGGATGAGATGACAACTCCAAGATTCAGGAACTCTGAGGACAGGAATGACCGGACACAGCAGGACTGGAACAGACGTTCAGCAAACCTAAGCAGCATGCAGGAAGCTATTACCGGCGTCTGTGTGAAGCACTGAGAAGGTATATAGCAGGGAGTCCTCCAATCAGATGTTCAGAGCCTGATTAGCATAAATGCCGTGCAGCTGCCTTGCTGCACGACCAGAAGACAAGTGTATGTGGTTAACTTGATTGACCCTGCAACGGGGAGCGTGGTCCGCCCGTGGCGTCCCCGTTGCTAGGGTCCAGGCGGCTCAGCGCGCCCGGCGTCCCAGCGTTGCTAGGGAGCCGGCGGCTAGCACGCTCGGCGTCCCTAGTTGCTAGGCGCCGGGCCGCAAGGACATCGCGGACCACGGCGCCTAACACAAGCAGCTTCTGCTGATTAAAATGATATGCAGCAACCTATATTCTGTGTGCGACTGCGGCTGTATCTGCATATACGAAATGCTACATTACAGTGATTTCCAGGAATACACACAACGTAGCATTTCATATGCAGATACAGCCGCAGTCACACAGAAAATATAGGCATGCCGCATATCATTTTAATCAGCAGAAGCTGCTGGTGCCCCTAAGCATACCAAATGCCCTAGGCATTTGCCTAGTTTGTCTATGCCTAAGGCCGGCTCTGGATGTGTGGCATAGCATACCTCCAAACTTTTGAGTCTAATGATGTGGGACCTACCGCTCCAGAGGCGCTCAGGAGGAGGGGCGGGGCCTAGAGCTGCAACCCTCTGTTTTTGGCATTTTGGGGGCGTGCCCAGCGCTCCCTGAGCATATGGGCAGCCCCCGGGAAACCCTCCCTTCACTGATCGATGCACAGCAGAGCAGCAGTGATCACTGTCTCTCCCAATCTGCCCCCCCGCCCACGGGACATCTGGATAGTGTCCAATTAGCGGGACTGTTCCGCTGTATTCGCGACAGTTGGGAGATATACATAGTATGATGTAATTTTTAAATATTTCCCATTGAATTCCCCACAAACTCCTCTTCAGTGCTTCTCAGCTTTCATCACATGCCACCATATCACCACACATGCTCCTTCCCTGTCCCTAAGACCTCCCCATATCATACTTGCCACGATTTTTCGCACCCACGGAAGACTGGCCACATCTTCCGCATCCCTCCCGCTTCCTAGTGAAGCGGGCAGTACAGGGGTGTTTCAACAGAGGAGGGGGCCCGTGTGCACCTCCGTGTGGGCACCCTCCTCTGTACGGCACTGTAGACTCCGGCATTGAAAATGCCAGTGGGGCAGTATGAGGAGATTATACAGAGAATTGACATCGCCGCATGACAAGGGTGGGGCTAAATTATGCAAATCATCAGGCCTAGTGCCCTGACAGCCACTCCCAGCCCCCCTAAGAGGCATGTAGCGCCTCCTCTCCATGTTTCTCCTGGAGAGGAGACTTTCAGTGAAGGAAAGTATGCCCCAAATGCCTCTTCAGTGTCCCTTCAGACACTCCACATGCCCCTTCCGTGTTCCTCAGACCACCACATGCCCCTTCAGTGTCCCCTCAGACAGACACCCCACATGCCCCTTCAGTGTCCCCTCAGACACCCCACATGCCCCTTCAGTGTTCCCTCAGACACCCCATATGCCCCTTCAGTGGCCCCTCAGACACCCCACATGCCCCTTCAGTGTCCCTCAAACACCCCACATGCCCCTTTAGTGTCCCACAGACACCCTGCATGCCCCTTCAGGCACTCCACCTGCCCCGTTAGCACCTATCAGACACTCCATAAGCACTCCAGAGACCCCACATACCCATTCAGCACTTATGAAACACCCCATAAGCCCCTTCTAGAGACCTCACATGCCCCTTCAGACATCCCAGATGCCCTTTAAGTATGCCTCAGACCCCCCAAATGCCCCTACAGTGTCCCTCAGACCCCCCACATGCACCTTCAGTGTCCCTTCAGACACCTCACATGCCCCATCAGTGTCCCTCAGACACCCACATGCCCCTTCAGTGTCCCCTCAGACACCCTATACACCCTTTCATTGTCCCTCAGGCAAGAGACAGGAGCCGTACCATGAGGTCGGAGAATGTGTCCTTAGAAAATACAGTTCTTGTTCTATTATGTTTCTGTATTTATTTATTATGGTATGTTTATTCTTTTCCTGACCACTTATTTATATTATTTAAATATGTTTGATACAGCCTATACTCTAAACCAAGGTTTCTCAAACTAGAGGTCCTCGGGACCCCACACAGTTCACGATTTCCAGGTCCCCCGGCAGGGGCCCTGTGTATCACCAACTGTCATATTTTAAAAATCCTGAGGACCGAGTTTGAGAACCTATGCTGGCCTAGATCAACTATGGTGTTAAATAATAATTCTGCATTCCCTACAGTATCCAGTGTATAAAATGAACAATGTTATACGTCCAGGATCATTACTAGGTTCTTCTACCGCTCCCACAGACTCCTGCTCCAATGTTCCGCAGAGCAATTGCGGATTGCATTTGGAAACCCCCCTCTGACTCTGACTCTACAATCAGGCATTATTGCTTCACCATATCTGCTTGTTCTGTAGTCCCTGTAATCTGCATTTCCAAAGCGGCCTGATAGTGATCTGCCATGAAATATAATGTCACACTGGGAGTAGAAACATTTCCCTACATTGCCAAACAGAGAATTACAATAATAACTTGACTGCCATACATGAATCACTGAGTGGCTGTAAGATAAATAATGTGTAGACCGATCTGCCGTGCTTGGGCTCTGTTTGCTCATAGCAAATTGTTCGCTAAACAATGCAATATATTTTCCTTGGCATATGGCTCATTGTGCTGAGATGTTCGGCTTCCCACACAAAAGCTCAAAGTTTTTATTTGCTAACGTACAATAATTGTATAATAAAATACCCATGAAATGCACTATTTTTAGAATATTTTTTAGATTAAAGTGCAGCAAACTATGGATGGCCATCGACCAGTGAGGATTTATAGTCATTGATGGTTTATTAGGCCGCCTGGTATCAACGCATCTGATGAGGAATTGTTACTAAAGCAAATTGAAAGAGCAGCAGGAGTAGGAGACATAGTAGTGATGGGAGATTTTAACTATCCAGAGATAAACTGGAAAAACGATTCATGTGATACTGCTAGGGGCAATATGTTTTTAAACACACTTAATGATAACTACTTAGTTCAACTAATTGAGGAACCAACTAGGTAGTGGTACAATGCAATCTTAGACCTGGTATTAACAAACAATGGGGATTTGGTATCAGGTATTATAGTAGGGGAACCCATAGGAAACAGCGACCACAATATGGTCACATTCAATATCAGTTTCCATAAACAGCCCTATACTGGCTCAACTAGGACTCTAAACTTTAGCAAAGCAAATTTTGAAAAGATGAGGGTATTTTTCAGGCATATTGGATGGGAAGGTTTGTTTTTAGGAAAAAATACTACGGAGAAATGGGAGGTACTAAAATTCCTGCTAGCTAAAAATACACTCAAATTTATTCCTACGAGCAGCAAAAAAAGGAATAAAAATCATAAACCGATGTGGCTTAACAAAAAGATTAAGGAACTTATGGGCAAGAAAAGGCGAGCATTTAAAAAATACAAATCTGACGGGGAAGCAGAGTCATTTCAGCACTATAAGGAATGTAACAAAATATGCAAAAAGGAAATAAGAGCGGCTAAAGTAGAAACTGAAAAACTAGTAGCAAAGGAAAGCAAAGCGAATCCTAAAAAATTCTTTAAATACATTAATAGCAAGAGATTAAAGAAGGAGAGTATAGGCCCTTTAAAAGACAAGTTGGGAGTCTTAAGCAAAAATGATAATGACACAGCGGACACACTAAATGAGTTTTTTTCAACAGTATTTACTAGAGAGGACCCAATTCAGGGACTAACATATAATCTCAATAATGAGAATATCCCACTGATAGGTACTTATTTAAGCGAGGAAGTAGTCTGTGACCAATTAAAACATTTAAAGATTAATAAGTCACCAGGTCCCGATGGTATTCACCCAAGGGTTCTAATGGAGCTTCATTCTGAACTTGCAAAACTGCTATTTTTGATCTTTAAGGATTCAGTAATATCAGGTATGGTTCACAAAGACTGGCGTATAGCGGAAGTAGTGCCTATATTCAAAAAAGGAAGTAAAGCTAAACCAGGTAATTATAGACCAGTTAGTCTTACATCTATAGTGGGGAAAGTATTGGAAGGTATTTTAAGAGATAGTATTCAGAAGTTCCTTGAAGTCAATAAGGTCATTAAAAGGCATCAACATGGGTTTATGAAGGACAGATCCTGTCAAACCAACTTACTTGGCTTTTATGAAACAGTAAGCGCAAACCTAGATCAGGGTAAAGAGGTGGATGTAATCTTTTTAGATTTTGCCAAAGCGTTCGATACTGTACCACACATGAGACTTATCTACAAGCTACAAGAATCAGGGCTAGGAAGCACAATATGCACTTGGGTCAAAAACTGGTTAGATAATAGGGAGCAGCGCGTTGTGGTTAATGGATCTTTTTCAACTTGGACTGAAGTGCTAAGTGGTGTGCCGCAAGGCTCAGTATTAGGGCCGCTATTGTTCAATATTTTCATTAACGACTTAACAGAAGGTCTAGAGAGCATGGTGTCAATTTTTGCAGATGATACCAAATTGTGTAAAGTTACAGTATAAATGCGGAGGGGGATGCTGAGTCGCTTCAGAATGACTTAGTTAAATTAGAAGCTTGGGCAGCGAAATGGAGAATGCGCTTCAATACAGACAAGTGTAAGGTAATGCACTGTGGTAACAAGAACAAAAATAACACCTACCTACTAAATGGGGTAAAATTAGGGGATTCTGTACTGGAAAAGGACTTAGGTGTCCTCATAGATAGCAAACTAAGCAGTAGTACCCAAAGTAGGACTGCAGCAAAGAAGGCTAATAAGATATTAGCATGCATAAAACGGGGAATTGATGCTAGGGACGAGAGTATTATACTCCCGTTATATAAATCACTTGTGAGGCCACACCTTGAATACTGTGTACAATTCTGGGCACCTTACTACAAAAAGGATATCCTGGAGCTAGAAAAGGTTCAAAGGCAGGCGACCAAACAAATTAAGGGTATGGAGACGCTGGAATACGAGGAAAGGCTTGCAAGACTAGGCATGTTTACACTGGAAAAGAGGAGATTAAGAGGGGACATGATCAACATTTACAAATATATAAGGGGACAATATACAGATCTTGCGCAGGACCTGTTTTTGGTTAGATCAACACAGAGAACTCGTGGACACTCGCTCAGGTTAGAGGAGAGGAGATTCCACACAATACGGAGTAAAGGCTTTTTTACGGTAAGGACGATACGTGTTTGGAATTCCCTGCCTGAGGGAGTTGTAATGGCGGACTCTGTCAACACCTTTAAGAATGGGTTAGATAAATTCCTAATGGATAAGGATATCCAGGGTTATGGGGCATAGTCACGCACTATGGTTATTATAAAAAAGAGGGGTTAATCGGAACGGTAGTCAGCAACTTCAGTCTAAATTTTATACAAAATAATCATGCATAAGAGACCACAAATAGGTTGAACCCGATGGACAATTGTCTTTTTTCAACCTTAGATACTATGTTACTATTACTGATGTAGAATACTTTTACCATCGATGGGGGTGAACTGTATGGCAAGGCATAACCGATTTAAAAAAAACAGCAACCACCATGTTCCTTCCTGGGCGCACAAGGCATGCCGGGAGTTGTAGTCTCCCCACAGCACTGATGTGCATCCCCCCGCAGTGCTCCCTGGGATATGTAGTCCGCGGTCGCCGCTCTCCCTCACGTTCCCCGGGGAGCAGCTGGCGAAGTCGGGAACTACAACTCCCAGAGTCCCCACGGCCTATTGGCTGGATGAGAGCTACGCGTCGGCTGCTGAGTTTTAACATGGTGACTGGGAGCCAGCTGACAGCGGCGGGTGAGGCTGCGATGTGATCAGCGGAGAGACGACGGGGATATCGCAGTGGAGTGGGCACGGAGGGTGGCTGTCTTTACCCTCCCCCCCCCCCTTCCCACCTCCAGCAGTGGCACATGGCCTGACAGCTGACATGGAGCCCATGGCGGGTGTTCGGGCATCTGCCTGACAGGTGAGATCACCCCCTCCTCCTTTTCCTCCCCGATCCCGGACTGACAGAAGTTCCTCCGCAGCCACAGCAGAATGGCGCCCACCTGGGCAGTGGCTGAGCTCAGTGATACAGAGTATCATCTCTTGGTCACTGCTAATTGCCCCATTACCCCTGTGTGGGGCTGTCATCAGGGCCCTGGCTGCTGATATGTGTAGCTCTTACTATTAGTCAGCGTGCGTTTAACTGGTCTCTCCTAACCAGATCTGAGACTCTATGACTCAGAGCTCCTAGCCACGCCCAGCGTTAGCAAATGAGTCCTAGAGTCACAGATCTGGACAAATATATAAGAGATACGGATCTCTGTACACGGACGGTTAGTATTTGCATGCAGCGCGCACACAGATGCTAATTTCCACATTTCTGCATCCGAGTCATTCAAACCTTTGGTCGTATTTTGTCGTTATGTGAAATGGGGCATTTTGGGCTGATTTGTGGGAGTGTCATGGTGTGACCCACGTACGGGGAGGGGAAGCCTGTTTCGGATGGATCTCTTGCACCTAGCAGGTAGCTGGTGCAAGTGCTTATATTAATGATGATGATGATTGCAGCCTTGGCACAAAGTCAGACCCCCCCCCCATCCAACGCACACACACACATTAGTCTTACAGATTCTCACATTAGCATAAGGTAGTAATTTAGGCTTCAGCGTGTGACTCTGCCCTGATATGTGTCAGAGCATAGATAGACCCTCACCAGCACTATCTTAGTGGGAGTGATTGCAGTTTGCTCACTGTCAGAGAAGGTGTGAACAAGCCACTAGTCCCCTCTCTGGCACTCGTCAGCTTTGCCTATTGTGGCTTCTTACTGATCTGTGCACTGTCTGCGTCACTCAGTTGATGCGAGTTCTCACAGCTCAGAAAGCTGAACCCACACACACAGCCCCATGTAGTATAAAAGCAGCATAAAGAATAATTAAGTAGTAGTAATAATAATAATAATAATTGACAGTTTATCCTGAATCTGTGCCACCCCCTCCACCCCACTCCTGTAAATATTATTTACACCATCCTAGTTATAGCTCGGTTTGACCTGATTACAATGTAACTTATGTAGCTGGTTATTTATGTATGTAATGCATGTATGTACTGTATGTTTGTATATATATATGTACTGTATATAAATATGCATTGCTGGATGTATGTAGGTATGAGTGTATAATATTTGATCGAATGGTGGGAAAAGTTTTGTGTGGAGGTTGGGGGTAGTTGGAATGTCTGGAGAGTGTAGCAGTACACATTCAGATTATTGGGGCTTAGTGTTCAGTACATGGGGGAGGAAGGTTGGTGTGCAAGTTGGGGGTAGTTGGAATGTCTGGGGATGGGTAACAGTACACATTAGGAAAACTGGGGATTAGTGATCAGTATATGGAGGAGAAAGGTTGGTGTGGAGGTTGGGGGTAGTTGGAATGTCTGGAGAGGGTAGCAGTACACATTCAGAGTATTGGGGCTTAGTGTTCAGTACATGGGGGAGGAAGATTGGTGTGCAAGTTGGGGGTAGTTGGAATGTCTGGGGAAGGGTAACAGTACACAGTTACCCTTCCCCTTCACTGGGGATTAGTGATCAGTATGTGCAGGAAGAAGGTTGATGTGGAGGTTGGGGGTATTTGGAATGTCTGAAGAGCAGTAACAGTACACAGTAGGAGAGCTTGGGCTTAGTGATCAGTATATGGGGGAGGAAGGTTGGTGTTCAAGTTGGTGGTAATTGGAATGTCTGGGGACGGATAACAGTACACATTAGGAGAACTGGGGATTAGTGATCAGTATATGGAGGAAGAAGGTTGATGTGGAGGTTAGGGGTAGTTGGAATGTCTGGAGAGCAGTAACAGTACACAGTAGGAGAGCTTGGGCTTAGTGATCAGTATATGGGGGAGGAAGGTTGGTGTTCAAGTTGGTGGTAATTGGAATGTCTGGGGACGGATAACAGTACACATTAGGAGAACTGGGGATTAATGATCAGTATGTGGGGGAGGAAGGTTGATGTGGAGGTTAGGGGTAGTTGGAATGTCTGGAGAGCAGTAACAGTACACAGTAGGAGAGCTGAGGCTTAGTGATCAGTACAGTATATGGTGGAGGAAGGTTTGTGTGGAGGTTGGTGGTATTTGGAATGTCTGCAGAGCAATAACAGTACACAGTAGGAGAGCTTGGGCTTAGTGATCAGTATATGGGGGAGGAAAGTTGGTGTGGAGGTTGGGGGTAGTTGGAATGTCTGTAGAGGGGTAACAGTGCCTATTAGAATAGTTTGGGCTTAGTGATCAGTATATGGGGAAGAAGGTTGGTGTGGGGGTTGGTTGGTGTGTAAGTTGGTGGCAACTGGAATGTCTGGAGAGGGGTAACAATACACAGTAAGAGAGCTGGGCTTAATGATCAGTATATGGAAGAGGAAGGTTGGTGTGGAAGTTGTGGGTAGTAGGAATTGTGTGGAGTCGGGAAACAGTAGGTATTGGGAGAACTAGGGTTTAGTGATCAATATATGGGGTAGAAAGGTTGGTGTGGAAGTTGGGGGTACTTGAAATGTCTGGAGAGGGGTAACAGTACACAGTAGTAGACCTTGGGCTTAGTGATCAGTATATGGAGGAGGAAGGTTGGTGTGGAGGTTGGGGGTAGTTGGAATATATGGAGAGGAGGTTCAGTACACATTAAGAGAGGTTCAGTACACATTAAGAGGCTTAGTGATCAGTATAAGGTGGAGGAAGGTTGGTGTGGAAATTGGGGGTAGTTGAAATGTCTGGAGAGGGGTAACAGTACACAGTAGGAAAGCTGGGCATAGTGGTCAGTATATGGAGGAAGAAGTTTGTTGTGGAAGTTGGGGGTAGTAGGAATTGTGTGGAGAAGGGTAACAGTAGACACTGGGTGAGCTTGGGTTTAGTGATCAGTATATGGAGTTGAAAGATTGGTGTGGAGGTTAGGGGTAGTTGAAATATCTGGAATGGAGTATCAGTACACAATATTCACCTCAGTACACATTTGAGGGCAGAATTGTGCACATTTTGAAAACAATTGTTTCCAGTAAAGTCTGGGATAGGAAAACAAAAGCAGAGCCTTTTCATTTCCCACTCGATTCAAGCAAAATGTTACCACAACATTGCTCATCTCCATACGGATCTAATTGAAGGTTTCTGGGGGCCCCATGGCAACTTACTATCTTGAGGACCCTACAAATAATATTGCAATATACTGGCGTTGTTATTAAAAAAGGAGATTTATGGAAGACTTACCATAGTTAAATCTCTTTCTGCGAGGTACACAGGTTTCCACAGGGAATACATCGGGGTGTAGAGTTGGATCTTGATCCGAGGCACCAACAGGCTAAAGCTTTGATTGTTCCCAGGATGCATTGCACCGCCTCCTCTATAACCCCGCCTCCAGGCACTGGAGCTCAGTTTCGTTAACCAGTCCAATGCAGTAGCAGGCAAAAGAGACGGCAGATGTTAGTCACATAGAACCACATTCTCACAACAGGAGAAGGGACCAGCAGCTAATGCCATACAAACCCAAAGAAGCTAAGTGCGTCAGGGTGGGCACCCTGTGGAATCCAGTGTACCTCGTATAAAGAGATGGTAAGTCTTCCATGAATCTCCTTTTCTGCAGTGGGGTACACTGGTATTCCACAGGGAATACATCGGGGATGTCCTAAAGCAGTTCCTCATGGGAGGGGATGCACCGTAGCGGGCACAAGAACCCGGCATCCAAAGGAAGCATCCTGGGTGGCGGAAGTATCAAAGGCATAGAACCTAATGAACGTGTTCACTGAGGACCACGTAGCCGCCTTGCACAAATGTTCAGCGGACGCACCATGGCGGGCCGCCCAAGATGGTCCAACAAACTGAGTAGAATGGGCTTTGATACCAGCAGGAGCTGGTAGTCCAGCCTGCGCATAGGCTTGTGCAATCACCATTCTAATCCATCTGGCCAAGGTTTGCTTATTCGCAGGCCAGCCACGTTTGTGAAAACCAAAAAGTACAAACAGGGTATCTGATCTCATGATAGAGGCAGCCCTCTCCATGTAAATACGTAGAGCCCATACCACATCCAAAGACCGTTCTTTGGAAGACAAACCAGAAGAGATAAAAGCTGGAACCACAATCTCTTGGTTAAGATGGAAAGAAGATACCACTTTAGGTAGATAACCAGGGCGAGTTTGAGGAACTGCCCGGTCACGGTTAAAAATCAGAAAGGGTGGACAACAAGACAAAGCGCCTAAGTCTGACACCCTCCTAGCAGAGGCAATAGCCAGCAGGAACACGACCTTAAGTGTAAGGCATTTAAGGTCCACAGACTCAAGAGGTTCAAATGGAGACTCTTGCAGGGCATTTAAGACAATATACAGATCCCATGGAGCCACAGGAGGGACATAAGGAGGCTGAATCCGTAAAACAACCTGAGTGAAAGTATGAAAGTCAGGTATATACGCAAGTTTTCTCTGAAACCACATTGACAAGACAGATATACAGTATGAACCTTGAGGGAGGCCAGACGAAGGCCTAAATCTAGGCCTTGTTGCAGAAAAGCCAAAAGCCTGGAAGTTCTGAACGAACAGGCATCATAATTCCTAGCAGCATACCATGTGAAGTAAGAATTCCAGACCCTGTAATAAATCCGTGCAGAAACCGGTTTGCATGTCTTAAACATAGTTCGAATAACCGCCTCTGAGAATCCTTTGGCCTTCAGGAGTGACGCTTCAAGAGCCACGCTGTCAAAGCCAGTCTAGCCAGGTCCGGATAGACACAAGGGCCCTGAACGAGGAGGTCTGGGCGTGGAGGAAGCAGAAGAGGACCCTCTATCGATAGACCCTGCAGGTCTGATAACCAATGCCGTCTGGGCCAAGTTGGAGCGACTAGAAGTAGCATTCCTCTTTCTTGCTTGAACTTCTGTAGTACCCTGGGCAGGAGTGACACTGGAGGGAACACGTATGGCAGCCGAAAGTTCCATGGAATTGCCAGTGCGTCCATGAACGCTGCTTGAGGATCCCTTGTCCTTGATCCGAAGACCTGAACCTTGTGATTGTGTCGAGACGCCATCAGGTCTACATCTGGTAGACCCCACTTGTCCACTAGGAGTTGGCAGATGGTGTTCCGCCCAACGGAGGATTTTTGATACTTCCAGCATTGCCATGCGGCCTCGAGTGCCGCCTTGATGATTTACGTAGGCCACCATGGTGGCGTCTGATTGTACTTGAACAAGCCTGTTCTGTACCAGAGGCAGGGCAAGCGTCAACGCATTGAACACTGCCCGCAATTCCAGAATGTTTATAGTGAGGGGAGATTCCTCCCTGGTCACCGACCCTGGAGAGAGTGTTGCTCCAACACCGCGCCCCAACCCCGCAGACTGGCATTCATTGTCAGGAGGACCCAGTTGGATAACCGGAAAGGCGGCCCTTTCTCAACTGTTGGTCCTGTAGCCACCAGCTCAGTGACAGACAAACCTCTGGAGTCAAGGAGATCATTTGAGACCTGATCCGATGAGGCAGGCCGTCCCACTTGGAAAGGATTAACCTCTGCAGAGGGCGGGCATAAAATTGAGTGTACTCTACCATGTCGAAAGCCAACACCATGAGGCCTAGTACTTGCATCGCCGAGTGTATCGACACTCTTGGGCGAGAGAGGAAGTATCTGATCCTGTCCTCAAGTTTCAGGACTTTCTCTGGAGACAGAAACAATCTCTGGCTGTGTATGTCCAGCAGTGCCCCCAGGTGCACCATGCTCCGAGCAGGGACCAGTGAGGACTTTTTCCAGTTGATGAGCCACCCGTGGGCTTGTAGGAATTGGACCGTCAGTTGCAGATGACTGAGGAGAACATCTTGGGAGTTCGCCAGGATCAGCAAGTCATCCAGATATGGCAGGATCCTGATTCCCTGACGGTGGAAAAGGGCCGTCATCATGGCCATGACCTTGGTGAAGATCCGAGGGGCCGTGGCCAGTCCAAATGGCAGAGCCTGGAATTGATAATGTAGGTTGCCAATAGCAAACCGCAGCTATTGCTGATGCGATATGGTATATGCAGGTAAGCATTTTGTATGTCCAGGGATACCATATAGTCTACGGGTTCCATGGCCAGTACAATAGAGTGCAGAGTTTCCATACGGAATTTGGACACTCTCTCAAATTTGTTCAATGATTTGAGGTCGAGTATAGGGTGGAAGGACCCATTTGACTTCAGAACTAGAAACAGGGTCGAATGGTATCTCTTTCCTCTCTGAGACAGAGGTACCGGCACTAGCACTCCTGTGCCCAGGAGGGATTGCACAACCAAATGTAGAGCTTGCGCTTTCAACGGATCCAAAGGGATAACCGTTGAGCAGAACTGGCATGGGAGACGTTTCTTGAAAGAGATTGCGTACCCGTGAGAGACAACTTCCCGCACCCAGGCATCTGAAGTGGTCTTTAACCAGGCCTGGGCGAACTGCAGAAGTCGGCCTCCCACACTGGGGTCCCCCAGGGGGAGTCCTGCCCCATCATGCAGCAGGCTTGTCTTGTTTGGAAGCAGGCTGATGGGTGGCCCAGGATTGTATAGGTTTGGGCTTAGTGGTTTTGGAAGCACGAGCCTGTCTCGGGTACGCCTGACCTTTTGCTTTCCCTGGAGGTCAAAAGGAACGAAAAGTGGTAATGTTAGCCTTCGGAGTAGAAGGATTAGTACTTGGGAGAAACGCAGTCTTAGCAGTCGACAAGTCAGTCACAATCTCCCCAAAAAGGATGTCTCCCTTAAAAGGGAGCACAGCCAAGGTCTTTTTGGAGTCCAGGTCCACCTTCCAGTACCTTAACCACAGAATTCGGAGAGCCAGGATAGACGTAGTAGATGCCTTGGCCGCCATAACACCTGCCTCAGAGGCCACCTCCTGAATATAGTGGGATGCTGTGATAATATAAAACAGTCTGGCAGTGTCAGAAAAATCCTGAGGCAGCTCATCCTCAATTGCCTGGACCCATGCTTCAATTCCTTTTACAGCCCAGGAGGCTGTCATAGTGGGTCTATGTACAGCACTTGTAAGGGAGTAAATAGACTTCAGGCAACCCTTCACACGCTTATCCGTCTGTTCCTTCAGTGAGGTGACAGTGGTGACAGGCAGAGTAGCTGACACCACAAGACGGGCGACATGAGAGTCCACCAGCGGAGGAGTTTCTCACTTGATACTCAACTCCGCAGGGATAGGATACTGAGCCAGGCAGGGAAAATGTATTTCCTGGAGACGACCAGGATTCCTGACGTATTGTCAATTAAATGGTCAGAATGTGGTTAGACTACTTTAGTAACCTTGTGACGCTTGAACTTATCAGGTTTCTTAGATGCAGTAGTGGGCTCGATCTCATCATCTATTTGGAGAATCAGCTTAATAGCCTCCACTAGGTCAGGAACATCAACCTGGGTTGTAGATTCCTCATTAAAAGTGACTGTATCAGTGTCTAATGGATCAGTATATTCCCCATCCTCCTCATCAGAAGAATTATCCAAAATATTAGTGGATTGTGAGGAAGAAATGGCCCGCTTAGATGACCCCTTGGTGTGGGGGTAGACTTTTGTCTAACCAAAGATTGATTTAGTTGTGGAACTGGGTAAACAGAGTGTTCGCCCAAGGCGGATTAACTACAGGGACAATATGTGGCTCTAATGGCACAGGAGGTCCCACAGGGGGCGTAAGACGTGTCACAAGCATATTCAGCATACTTGAGAACGCTGCCCAAGGTGGGTCCTGATTGGCCACAGGTGCTGCAGGTTGGCTGGGAGGAGTATGGCATCCAGTGCCTGAATCATCAGCTAAAACTTCCCCCTCAAGTAAATCCATGGTGCCAGTACTGCATGATGCAGATTTCCCACCATGTGTGGCAGACATTATAGGGAATGTAGCCGTAGAGCGTAACAGTACAATATGGCCAGACAAACACAATACCTGCAAATAACCCCCTGTGTTATGTGACAGTAAATACAGGGCACAAACAGAGGATTTAAGTGGTATGAGGTGACTGAAATACACAGTAAACAATACCAAACAGTACATACTGTGTAGCACTATATGTATATATATATTAGAGATGAGCGGGTACGGTTCCTCGGAATCCGAACCCGCCCGAACTTCATGTTTTTTTTCACGGGTCCGAGCGACTCGGATCTTCCCGCCTTGCTCGGTTAACCCGAGCGCGCCCGAACGTCATCATGACGCTGTCGGATTCTCGCGAGGCTCGGATTCTATCGCGAGACTCGGATTCTATATAAGGAGCCGCGCGTCGCCGCCATTTTCACACGTGCATTGAGATTGATAGGGAGAGGACGTGGCTGGCGTCCTCTCCATTTAGATTAGAAGAGAGAGAGTGAGATTGATTTGAGACAGAGACACTTGATTTACTGGAGCTTAGGAGTACTGTAGAGAGTGCAGAGTTTAGTAGTGACTGACCACAGTGACCACCAGACAGTGCAGTTTTATTTAATATAATCCGTTCTCTGCCTGAAAAAAACGATACACAGTGACTCAGTCACATACCATATCTGTGTGCACTGCTCAGCCCAGTGTGCTGCATCATCTATGTATATATCTGACTGTGCTCACACAGCTTATAATTGTGGGGGAGACTGGGGAGCAGTGCCAGTTATAGGTTATAGCAGGAGCCAGGAGTACATATTATTAAAATTAAACAGTGCACACTTTTGCTGCAGGAGTGCCACTGCCAGTGTGACTGACCAGTGACCTGACCACACTGACCACCAGTATAGTTAGTAGTATACTATATTGTGATTGCCTGAAAAAGTTAAACACTCGTCGTGTGACTTGTGTGGTGTTTTTTTTTTTATTCTATAAAAAACTCATTCTGCTGACAGACAGTGTCCAGCAGGTCCGTCATTATATAATATATACCTGTCCGGCTGCAGTAGTGATATATATATATTTTTTATATCATTATTTATCATCCAGTCGCAGCAGACACAGTACGGTAGTTCACGGCTGTAGCTACCTCTGTGTCGGCACTCGGCAGTCCATCCATAATTGTATACCACCTACCCGTGGTTTTTTTTTCTTTCTTCTTTATACATACATACTACATCTCATTATCAACCAGTCTATATTAGCAGCAGACACAGTACAGTAGTCCACGGCTGTAGCTACCTCTGTGTCGGCACTCGGCAGTCCGTCCATAATTGTATACCACCTACCCGTGGTTTTTTTTTTCTTTCTTCTTTATACATACATACTACATCTCTTTATCAACCAGTCTATATTAGCAGCAGACACAGTACAGTAGTCCACGGCTGTAGCTACCTCTGTGTCGGCACTCGGCAGTCCATCCATAATTGTATACCACCTACCCGTGGTTTTTTTTTCTTTCTTCTTTATACATACATACTACAGCTCATTATCAACCAGTCTATATTAGCAGCAGACACAGTACAGTACGGTAGTCCACGGCTGTAGCTACCTCTGTGTCGGCACTCGGCAGTCCGTCCATAATTGTATACCACCTACCCGTGGTTTTTTTTCTTTCTTCTTTATACATACATACTACATCTCTTTATCAACCAGTCTATATTAGCAGCAGACACAGTACAGTAGTCCACGGCTGTAGCTACCTCTGTGTCGGCACTCGGCAGTCCATCCATAATTGTATACCACCTACCCGTGGTTTTTTTTCTTTCTTCTTTATACATACATACTACATATCTTTATCAACCAGTCTATATTAGCAGCAGACACAGTACAGTAGTCCACGGCTGTAGCTACCTCTGTGTCGGCACTCGGCAGTCCATCCATAATTGTATACCACCTACCCGTGGTTTTTTTTTCTTTCTTCTTTATACATACATACTACATCTCTTTATCAACCAGTCTATATTAGCAGCAGACACAGTACAGTAGTCCACGGCTGTAGCTACCTCTGTGTCGGCACTCGGCAGGCCATCCATAACTGTATACCACCTACCCGTGGTTTTTTTTTCTTTCTTCTTTATACATACATACTACATCTCTTTATCAACCAGTCTATATTAGCAGCAGACACAGTACAGTACGGTAGTCCACGGCTGTAGCTACCTCTGTGTCGGCACTCGGCAGTCCGTCCATAATTGTATACCACCTACCCGTGGTTTTTTTTTCTTTCTTCTTTATACATACATACTACATCTCTTTATTAACCAGTCTATATTAGCAGCAGACACAGTACAGTAGTCCACGGCTGTAGCTACCTCTGTGTCGGCACTCGGCAGTCCATCCATAATTGTATACTAGTATCCATCCATCTCCATTGTTTACCTGAGGTGCCTTTTAGTTGTGCCTATTAAAATATGGAGAACAAAAATGTTGAGGTTCCAAAATTAGGGAAAGATCAAGATCCACTTCCACCTCGTGCTGAAGCTGCTGCCACTAGTCATGGCCGAGACGATGAAATGCCAGCAACGTCGTCTGCCAAGGCCGATGCCCAATGTCATAGTACAGAGCATGTCAAATCCAAAACACCAAATATCAGTAAAAAAAGGACTCCAAAACCTAAAATAAAATTTTCAGAGGAGAAGCGTAAACTTGCCAATATGCCATTTACCACACGGAGTGGCAAGGAACGGCTGAGGCCCTGGCCTATGTTCATGGCTAGTGGTTCAGCTTCACATGAGGATGGAAGCACTCAGCCTCTCGCTAGAAAAATGAAAAGACTCAAGCTGGCAAAAGCAGTAGCACCGCAAAGAACTGTGCGTTCTTCGAAATCCCAAATCCACAAGGAGAGTCCGACTCCAATTGTGTCGGTTGCGATGCCTGACCTTCCCAACACTGGACGTGAAGAGCATGCGCCTTCCACCATTTGCACGCCCCCTGCAAGTGATGGAAGGAGCACCCGCAGTCCAGTTCCTGATAGTCAGATTGAAGATGTCAGTGTTGAAGTACACCAGGATGAGGAGGATATGGGTGTTGCTGGCGCTGGGGAGGAAATTGACCAGGAGGATTCTGATGGTGAGGTGGTTTGTTTAAGTCAGGCACCCGGGGAGACACCTGTTGTCCGTGGGAGGAATATGGCCGTTGACATGCCTGGTGAAAATACCAAAAAAATCAGCTCTTCGGTGTGGAAGTATTTCACCAGAAATGCGGACAACAGGTGTCAAGCCGTGTGTTCCCTTTGTCAAGCTGTAATAAGTAGGGGTAAGGACGTTAACCACCTCGGAACATCCTCCCTTATACGTCACCTGCAGCGCATTCATAATAAGTCAGTGACAAGTTCAAAAACTTTGGCCGACAGCGGAAGCAGTCCACTGACCAGTAAATCCCTTCCTCTTGTAACCAAGCTCACGCAAACCACCCCACCAACTCCCTCAGTGTCAATTTCCTCCTTCCCCAGGAATGCCAATAGTCCTGCAGGCCATGTCACTGGCAATTCTGATGATTCCTCTCCTGCCTGGGATTCCTCCGATGCATCCTTGCGTGTAACGCCTACTGCTGCTGGCGCTGCTGTTGTTGCTGCTGGGAGTCGATGGTCATCCCAGAGGGGAAGTCGTAAGACCACTTGTACTACTTCCACCAAGCAATTGACTGTCCAACAGTCCTTTGCGAGGAAGATGAAATATCACAGCAGTCATCCTACTGCAAAGCGGATAACTGAGGCCTTGACATCCTGGGTGGTGAGAAACGTGGTTCCGGTATCCATCATTACTGCAGAGCCAACTAGAGACTTGTTGGAGGTACTGTGTCCCCGGTACCAAATACCATCTAGGTTCCATTTCTCTAGGCAGGCAATACCGAAAATGTACACAGACCTCAGAAAAAGAGTCACCAGTGTCCTAAAAAATGCAGCTGTACCCAATGTCCACTTAACCACGGACATGTGGACAAGTGGAGCAGGGCAGGGTCAGGACTATATGACTGTGACAGCCCACTGGGTAGATGTATGGACTCCCGCCGCAACAACAGCAGCGGCGGCACCAGTAGCAGCATCTCGCAAACGCCAACTCTTTCCTAGGCAGGCTACGCTTTGTATCACCGGTTTCCAGAATACGCACACAGCTGAAAACCTCTTACGGCAACTGAGGAAGATCATCGCGGAATGGCTTACCCCAATTGGACTCTCCTGTGGATTTGTGGCATCGGACAACGCCAGCAATATTGTGTGTGCATTAAATCTGGGCAAATTCCAGCACGTCCCATGTTTTGCACATACCTTGAATTTGGTGGTGCAGAATTTTTTAAAAAACGACAGGGGCGTGCAAGAGATGCTGTCGGTGGCCAGAAGAATTGCGGGACACTTTCGGCGTACAGGCACCACGTACAGAAAACTGGAGCACCACCAAAAACTACTGAACCTGCCCTGCCATCATCTGAAGCAAGAAGTGGTAACGAGGTGGAATTCAACCCTCTATATGCTTCAGAGGTTGGAGGAGCAGCAAAAAGCCATTCAAGCCTATACAATTGAGCACGATATAGGAGGTGGAATGCACCTGTCTCAAGCGCAGTGGAGAATGATTTCAACGTTGTGCAAGGTTCTGATGCCCTTTGAACTTGCCACACGTGAAGTCAGTTCAGACACTGCCAGCCTGAGTCAGGTCATTCCCCTCATCAGGCTTTTGCAGAAGAAGCTGGAGACATTGAAGGAGGAGCTAACACGGAGCGATTCCGCTAGGCATGTGGGACTTGTGGATGGAGCCCTTAATTCGCTTAACAAGGATTCACGGGTGGTCAATCTGTTGAAATCAGAGCACTACATTTTGGCCACCGTGCTCGATCCTAGATTTAAAGCCTACCTTGGATCTCTCTTTCCGGCAGACACAAGTCTGCTGGGGTTGAAAGACCTGCTGGTGAGAAAATTGTCAAGTCAAGCGGAACGCGACCTGTCAACAACATCTCCTCCTTCACATTCTCCCGCAACTGGGGGTGCGAGGAAAAGGCTCAGAATTCCGAGCCCACCCGCTGGCGGTGATGCAGGGCAGTCTGGAGCGACTGCTGATGCTGACATCTGGTCCGGACTGAAGGACCTGACAACGATTACGGACATGTCGTCTACTGTCACTGCATATGATTCTCTCACCATTGAAAGAATGGTGGAGGATTATATGAGTGACCGCATCCAAGTAGGCACGTCACACAGTCCGTACTTATACTGGCAGGAAAAAGAGGCAATTTGGAGGCCCTTGCACAAACTGGCTTTATTCTACCTAAGTTGCCCTCCCACAAGTGTGTACTCCGAAAGAGTGTTTAGTGCCGCCGCTCACCTTGTCAGCAATCGGCGTACGAGGTTACATCCAGAAAATGTGGAGAAGATGATGTTCATTAAAATGAATTATAATCAATTCCTCCGTGGAGACATTCACCAGCAGCAATTGCCTCCACAAAGTACACAGGGTGCTGAGATGGTGGATTCCTGTGGGGACGAATTGATAATCTGTGAGGAGGGGGATGTACACGGTGATATATCGGAGGATGATGATGAGGTGGACATCTTGCCTCTGTAGAGCCAGTTTGTGCAAGGAGAGATTTATTGCTTCTTTTTTGGGGGGGGTCCAAACCAACCCGTCATATCAGTCACAGTCGTGTGGCAGACCCTGTCACTGAAATGATGGGTTGGTTAAAGTGTGCATGTCCTGTTTATACAACATAAGGGTGGGTGGGAGGGCCCAAGGACAATTCCATCTTGCACCTCTTTTTTCTTTTCTTTTTCTTTGCGTCATGTGCTGTTTGGGGAGGGTTTTTTGGAAGGGACATCCTGCGTGACACTGCAGTGCCACTCCTAGATGGGCCCGGTGTTTGTGTCGGCCACTAGGGTCGCTTATCTTACTCACACAGTCAGCTACCTCATTGCGCCTCTTTTTTTCTTTGCGTCATGTGCTGTTTGGGGAGGGTTTTTTGGAAGGGACATCCTGCGTGACACTGCAGTGCCACTCCTAGATGGGCCCGGTGTTTGTGTCGGCCACTAGGGTCGCTTATCTTACTCACACAGTCAGCTACCTCATTGCGCCTCTTTTTTTCTTTGCGTCATGTGCTGTTTGGGGAGAGTTTTTTGGAAGGGACATCCTGCGTGACACTGCAGTGCCACTCCTAGATGGGCCCGGTGTTTGTGTCGGCCACTAGGGTCGCTTATCTTACTCACACAGTCAGCTACCTCATTGCGCCTCTTTTTTTCTTTGCGTCATGTGCTGTTTGGGGAGGGTTTTTTGGAAGGGACATCCTGCGTGACACTGCAGTGCCACTCCTAGATGGGCCCGGTGTTTGTGTCGGCCACTAGGGTCGCTTATCTTACTCACACAGCGACCTCGGTGCAAATTTTAGGACTAAAAATAATATAGTGAGGTGTGAGGTATTCAGAATAGACTGAAAATGAGTGTAAATTATGGTTTTTGAGGTTAATAATACTTTGGGATCAAAATGACCCCCAAATTCTATGATTTAAGCTGTTTTTTAGGGTTTTTTGAAAAAAAACACCCGAATCCAAAACACACCCGAATCCGACAAAAAAAATTCGGTGAGGTTTTGCCAAAACGCGGTCGAACCCAAAACACGGGCGCGGAACCGAACCCAAAACCAAAACACAAAACCCGAAAAATTTCAGGCGCTCATCTCTAATATATATATATATATATATATGAGACCCTGACGCACCTAGCCCCCCAGGGTACAGAACATAGTGATAGCGAGTAGAGATGAGCGCCGGAAATTTTTCGGGTTTTGTGTTTTGGTTTTGGGTTCGGTTCCGCGGCCGTGTTTTGGGTTCGACCGCGTTTTGGCAAAACCTCACCGAATTTTTTTTGTCGGATTCAGGTGTGTTTTGGATTCGGGTGTTTTTTTCAAAAAACCCTAAAAAACAGCTTAAATCATAGAATTTGGGGGTCATTTTGATCCCAAAGTATTATTAACCTCAAAAACCATAATTTACACTCATTTTCAGTCTATTCTGAATACCTCACACCTCACAATATTATTTTTAGTCCTAAAATTTGCACCGAGGTCGCTGTGTGAGTAAGATAAGCGACCCTAGTGGCCGACACAAACACCGGGCCCATCTAGGAGTGGCACTGCAGTGTCACGCAGGATGTCCCTTCCAAAAAACCCTCCCCAAACAGCACATGACGCAAAGAAAAAAAGAGGCGCAATGAGGTAGCTGACTATGTGAGTAAGATAAGCGACCCTAGTGGCCGACACAAACACCGGGCCCATCTAGGAGTGGCACTGCAGTGTCACGCAGGATGGCCCTTCCAAAAAACCCTCCCCAAACAGCACATGACGCAAAGAAAAAAAGAGGCGCAATGAGGTAGCTGACTGTGTGAGTAAGATAAGCGACCCTAGTGGCCGACACAAACACCGGGCCCATCTAGGAGTGGCACTGCAGTGTCACGCAGGATGTCCCTTCCAAAAAACCCTCCCCAAACAGCACATAACGCAAAGAAAAAAAGAGGCGCAATGAGGTAGCTGACTGTGTGAGTAAGATAAGCGACCCTAGTGGCCGACACAAACACCGGGCCCATCTAGGAGTGGCACTGCAGTGTCACGCAGGATGGCCCTTCCAAAAAACCCTCCCCAAACAGCACATGACGCAAAGAAAAAAAGAGGCGCAATGAGGTAGCTGACTGTGTGAGTAAGATAAGCGACCCTAGTGGCCGACACAAACACCGGGCCCATCTAGGAGTGGCACTGCAGTGTCACGCAGGATGGCCCTTCCAAAAAACCCTCCCCAAACAGCACATGACGCAAAGAAAAATAAAAGAAAAAAGAGGTGCAAGATGGAATTGTCCTTGGGCCCTCCCACCCACCCTTATGTTGTATAAACAGGACATGCACACTTTAACCAACCCATCATTTCAGTGACAGGGTCTGCCACACGACTGTGACTGATATGACGGGTTGGTTTGGACCCCCCCCAAAAAAGAAGCAATTAATCTCTCCTTGCACAAACTGGCTCTACAGAGGCAAGATGTCCACCTCATCATCATCCTCCGATATATCACCGTGTACATCCCCCTCCTCACAGATTATCAATTCGTCCCCACTGGAATCCACCATCTCAGCTCCCTGTGTACTTTGTGGAGGCAATTGCTGCTGGTCAATGTCTCCGCGGAGGAATTGATTATAATTCATTTTAATGAACATCATCTTCTCCACATTTTCTGGATGTAACCTCGTACGCCGATTGCTGACAAGGTGAGCGGCGGCACTAAACACTCTTTCGGAGTACACACTTGTGGGAGGGCAACTTAGGTAGAATAAAGCCAGTTTGTGCAAGGGCCTCCAAATTGCCTCTTTTTCCTGCCAGTATAAGTACGGACTGTGTGACGTGCCTACTTGGATGCGGTCACTCATATAATCCTCCACCATTCTTTCAATGTTGAGAGAATCATATGCAGTGACAGTAGACGACATGTCCGTAATCGTTGTCAGGTCCTTCAGTCCGGACCAGATGTCAGCATCAGCAGTCGCTCCAGACTGCCCTGCATCACCGCCAGCGGGTGGGCTCGGAATTCTGAGCCTTTTCCTCGCACCCCCAGTTGCGGGAGAATGTGAAGGAGGAGATGTTGACAGGTCGCGTTCCGCTTGACTTGACAATTTTCTCACCAGCAGGTCTTTCAACCCCAGCAGACTTGTGTCTGCCGGAAAGAGAGATCCAAGGTAGGTTTTAAATCTAGGATCGAGCACGGTGGCCAAAATGTAGTGCTCTGATTTCAACAGATTGACCACCCGTGAATCCTTGTTAAGCGAATTAAGGGCTCCATCCACAAGTCCCACATGCCTAGCGGAATCGCTCCGTGTTAGCTCCTCCTTCAATGTCTCCAGCTTCTTCTGCAAAAGCCTGATGAGGGGAATGACCTGACTCAGGCTGGCAGTGTCTGAACTGACTTCACGTGTGGCAAGTTCAAAGGGCATCAGAACCTTGCACAACGTTGAAATCATTCTCCACTGCACTTGAGACAGGTGCATTCCACCTCCTATATCGTGCTCAATTGTATAGGCTTGAATGGCCTTTTGCTGCTCCTCCAACCTCTGAAGCATATAGAGGGTTGAATTCCACCTCGTTACCACTTCTTGCTTCAGATGATGGCAGGGCAGGTTCAGTAGTTTTTGGTGGTGCTCCAGTCTTCTGTACGTGGTGCCTGTACGCCGAAAGTGTCCCGCAATTCTTCTGGCCACCGACAGCATCTCTTGCACGCCCCTGTCGTTTTAAAAAAAATTCTGCACCACCAAATTCAAGGTATGTGCAAAACATGGGACGTGCTGGAATTTGCCCATATTTAATGCACACACAATATTGCTGGCGTTGTCCGATGCCACAAATCCACAGGAGAGTCCAATTGGGGTAAGCCATTCCGCGATGATCTTCCTCAGTTGCCGTAAGAGGTTTTCAGCTGTGTGCGTATTCTGGAAACCGGTGATACAAAGCGTAGCCTGCCTAGGAAAGAGTTGGCGTTTGCGAGATGCTGCTACTGGTGCCGCCGCTGCTGTTCTTGCGGCGGGAGTCCATACATCTACCCAGTGGGCTGTCACAGTCATATAGTCCTGACCCTGCCCTGCTCCACTTGTCCACATGTCCGTGGTTAAGTGGACATTGGGTACAACTGCATTTTTTAGGACACTGGTGAGTCTTTTTCTGACGTCCGTGTACATTCTCGGTATCGCCTGCCTAGAGAAGTGGAACCTAGATGGTATTTGGTAACGGGGGCACACTGCCTCAATAAATTGTCTAGTTCCCTGTGAACTAACGGCGGATACCGGACGCACGTCTAACACCAACATAGTTGTCAAGGCCTCAGTTATCCGCTTTGCAGCAGGATGACTGCTGTGATATTTCATCTTCCTCGCAAAGGACTGTTGGACAGTCAATTGCTTACTGGAAGTAGTACAAGTGGGCTTACGACTTCCCCTCTGGGATGACCATCGACTCCCAGCAGCATCAACAGCAGCGCCAGCATTCCTGGGGAAGGAGGAAATTGACACTGAGGGAGTTGGTGGGGTGGTTTGCGTGAGCTTGGTTACAAGAGGAAGGGATTTACTGGTCAGTGGACTGCTTCCGCTGTCGGCCAAAGTTTTTGAACTTGTCACTGACTTATTATAAATGCGCTGCAGGTGACGTATAAGGGAGGATGTTCCGAGGTGGTTAACGTCCTTACCCCTACTTATTACAGCTTGACAAAGGGAACACACGGCTTGACAAATGTTGTCCGCATTTCTGGTGAAATACTTCCACACCGAAGAGCTGATTTTTTTGGTATTTTCACCAGGCATGTCAACGGCCATATTCCTCCCACGGACAACAGGTGTCTCCCCGGGTGCCTGACTTAAACAAACCACCTCACCATCAGAATCCTCCTGGTCAATTTCCTCCCCAGCGCCAGCAACACCCATATCCTCCTCATCCTGGTGTACTTCAACACTGACATCTTCAATCTGACTATCAGGAACTGGACTGCGGGTGCTCCTTCCATCACTTGCAGGGGGCGTGCAAATGGTGGAAGGCGCATGCTCTTCACGTCCAGTGTTGGGAAGGTCAGGCATCGCAACCGACACAATTGGACTCTCCTTGTGGATTTGGGATTTCGAAGAACGCACAGTTCTTTGCGGTGCTACTGCTTTTGCCAGCTTGAGTCTTTTCATTTTTCTAGCGAGAGGCTGAGTGCCTCCATCCTCATGTGAAGCTAAACCACTAGCCATGAACATAGGCCAGGGCCTCAGCCGTTCCTTGCCACTCCGTGTGGTAAATGGCATATTGGCAAGTTTACGCTTCTCCTCCGACAATTTTATTTTAGGTTTTGGAGTCCTTTTTTTACTGATATTTGGTGTTTTGGATTTGACATGCTCTGTACTATGCCATTGGGCATCGGCCTTGGCAGACGACGTTGCTGGCATTTCATCGTCTCGGCCATGACTAGTGGCAGCAGCTTCAGCACGAGGTGGAAGTGGATCTTGATCTTTCCCTAATTTTGGAACCTCAACATTTTTGTTCTCCATATTTTAATAGGCACAACTAAAAGGCACCTCAGGTAAACAATGGAGATGGATGGATACTAGTATACAATTATGGATGGACTGCCGAGTGCCGACACAGAGGTAGCTACAGCCGTGGACTTCCGTACTGTACTGTGTCTGCTGCTAATATAGACTGGATGATAATGAGATGTAGTATGTATAAAGAAGTAAGAAAAAAAAAAACCACGGGTAGGTGGTATACAATTATGGATGGACTGCCGAGTGCCGACACAGAGGTAGCTACAGCCGTGGACTACCGTACTGTGTCTGCTGCTAATATAGACTGGTTGATAAAGAGATGTAGTATGTATGTATAAAGAAGAAAGAAAAAAAAACCACGGGTAGGTGGTATACAATTATGGACGGACTGCCGAGTGCCGACACAGAGGTAGCTACAGCCGTGGACTACCGTACTGTGTCTGCTGCTAATATAGACTGGTTGATAAAGAGATGTAGTATGTATGTATAAAGAAGAAAGAAAAAAAAACCACGGGTAGGTGGTATACAATTATGGATGGACTGCCGAGTGCCGACACAGAGGTAGCTACAGCCGTGGACTACCGTACTGTGTCTGCTGCTAATATAGACTGGTTGATAAAGAGATGTAGTATGTATGTATAAAGAAGAAAGAAAAAAAAACCACGGGTAGGTGGTATACAATTATGGATGGACTGCCGAGTGCCGACACAGAGGTAGCTACAGCCGTGAACTACCGTACTGTGTCTGCTGCGACTGGATGATAAATAATGATATAAAAAATATATATATATCACTACTGCAGCCGGACAGGTATATATTATATAATGACGGACCTGCTGGACACTGTCTGTCAGCAGAATGAGTTTTTTATTTTATAGAATAAAAAAACACCACACAAGTCACACGACGTGTGTTTAACTTTTACAGGCAGACATTCACAATACAATATAGTATACTATATACTGGTGGTCAGGTCACTGGTCAGTCACACTGGCAGTGGCACTCCTGCAGAAAAAAAGTGTGCACTGTTTAATTTTAATATGTACTCCTGGCTCCTGCTATAACCTAACTGCTCCCCAGTCTCCCCCACAATTAAGCTGTGTGAGCACAGTCAGATATTATACATAGATGATGCAGCAGCACACTGGGCTGAGCACAGATATGGTATGTGACTGAGTCACTGTGTATCGTTTTTTCAGGCAGAGAACGGATTATATTAAATAATATAAAACTGCACTGGTGGTCACTGGTCAGTCACTAGTATAACTAACTAATACTATCAGCAAAATTCTGCACTCTCTGTCTGAGTACTCCTCCTAAGCTCCAGTAAATGAAGTGTCACTGTCTCACTCTGTCACTAGTATAACTAACTAATACTATCAGCAAAATTCTGCACTCTCTGTCTGAGTACTCCTCCTAAGCTCCAGTAAATGAAGTGTCACTGTCTCACTCTCACTCTCCTATCTATTTCTTCTCTAAACGGAGAGGACGCCAGCCACGTCCTCTCACTATCAATCTCAATGCACGTGTAAAATGGCGGCGACGCGCGGCTCCTCATATAGAATCCGAGTCTCGCGATAGAATCCTAGCCTCGCGAGAATCCGACAGCGTCATGATGACGTTCGGGCGCGCTCGGGTTAACCGAGCAAGGCGGGAAGATCCGAGTCGCTCGGATCCGTGTAAAAAAAGCTGAAGTTCGGGCGGGTTCGGATTCCGAGGAACCGAACCCGCTCATCACTAATAGCGAGTAGAGTGATACACGAGAATGAAATCCACATGGCAGCTACAGGCACACTCAGTCACAGATACCATGCAGAAGGTATTACAGATAAACAAAACTGCACTGGACTAGTAAAACTACATATAGATATGTATGAATATAGATATAACAATGCACAGTAAATACTGGATGTATATCACAGAATACTTGTACTAAATATTCATATAGCAGTACACTTGTTCTTAACTAACATTGTCTAAAATGACATGTAGAATACTTAAGTGTCTGTAAATGCACAGCGCTGATGATACAGGCGGCTTTACAGAGAAGACAGTGCCCAGCAGTCCCGGAGATCAGCTCATCTATATGAAAATGGCGACAAAATCTCTGTCAGGGAGTGAGGGAGAGTGAAATGCAGCTCCAGGGCGGAAACACCAGCATTAGATGGCGCCCAGAGCTGGGGGAGGGGCTACAGGTCAGCGCCTTATCCCCTATGCTGGTCCTCACCACCGGGTACTGTAGAGCCTATGTAAAATGGATTTTAGTAAATCCGACCTTTGCTCCCTGCCATGGTGGATATAGTGAGGTCCCTTTGCTCCCTGCCATGGTGGATATAGTGAGGTCCCTTTGCTCCCTGCCATGGTGGATATAGTGGCAGGGAGCAAAGTGTGTTTTATATTACACACCAGCAGCGCAGTCCGTCTCCTGGGACCACAACCGGACCGCGATTTACCGGCGTGTCCCGCCTGGGGGACCCTCTTACCTCCTCCCTGCCGTGCAGTCACACGATCCTGGAGAGTGTCAGCGGTGGTGTGCCTGATGACCGGTGCGCTTCCGCTGCAAGTACCTGGGAACCCGGCAGCGGGAGTATGCAGCTCTGCTGGGGAGGTGATGGAGCCGCAGCAACGTAGATTGTGGGGGGCCCCACCTATGATTTCCAGCAAAGTCCTCGCCCCCCCCTCCCCCCCACACACACATACACACACATTCCCACGCACATACATACACACACCTTCACTTACATTTGTGCAGGAGCTCCTCGGCGGCCGCTGTTACTGAACAGCTGAGCCACCGAAGGAAGACTCTTACAAAACGTAGGGTGTGGGACAGTGCCATAACTAGACATTTTAGCGCTGTGTGCAAGAAATGGCATCACGCCCCCCCCCCCCCATTATACAAGATAGGGGCAGTGCGCGCCTTAAGCGCGCGCAAAAAATATAGGGTCGGGCTTCATAGGGAAGGGGTGTGGCCACACAATAATACCAATTCATATAACGGTGCACAGTAGTCTCCATTATTCAAATTACGCCACACAGTAGCACCACTACACCAGGTAGAGCCTCTTTTACACATTATGGCAGAGTCCACCTTTTACACATTACGGCAGACAGAGTCCACTTTTTACACATTACGGCAGGCAGCGTCCACTTTTTACACATTACGGCATACAGTGTCCCCTTTTTACACATTACGGCAGACAGCGTCCCCTTTTTACACATTACGGCAGACAGAGTCCCCTTTTTACACATTACGGCAGACAGCGTCCACTTTTTACACATTACGGCAGACAGCGTCCACTTTTTACACATTACGGCAGACAGCATCCACTTTTTACACATTACGGCAGACAGCGTCCCCCTTTTTACACATCATGGCAGGCAGCATCCACTTTTTACACATTATGGCAGACAGCGTCCCCTTTTTACACATCACGGCAGACAGCGTACACTTTTTACACATTACGGCAGACAGAGTCCACTTTTTACACATTACGGCAGACAGCATCCCCTTTTTTACACATCAAGGCAGACAGCATCCACTTTTTACACATCACGGCAGACAGCGTCCCCTTTTTACACATTACGGCAGACAGCGTCCACTTTTTACACATTACGGCAGACAGCGTCCACTTTTTACACATTACGGCAGACAGAGTCCCCTTTTTTACACATTACTGCAGACAGTGTCCTCTTTTTACACATTACGGCAGACAGTGTCCCCAGCGTCAAGTGAGGGTACCAGGCGCAGTTATTTACATTGCTTTTCTGGAATTCCGGACTTCTACTCTCTCTCTCTCTCTCTCTCTCTCTCTCTCTCTACATTATATATATATATACATATACATAAATACACATATACATACATATATATATATACATATATATATATATATATATATATATATATAAAAACAATGTACGGACCGGCACTCCTCCTGTTTGGACTCAGTCGCTCCGGTGCCTCCAGAACACATGTGGTATAAACGAGCAAAATAACTGCGGCACTCAAAGACTTGATGCAAAAGTAGTGATGTATTAAAAATAACACCTGAACTCCAACGTTTCGGGGTTGGCACACCCCTTTGTCAAGGATAAGCAGCAATAAAGTGAGAGAGAAAGAACTTACCTATATACCCAGGAGAAGCCCGCTATGTGAGAGAACGCCGCCCCGGGTTCCGTTCCCGGCGCCCAGGTCCGGCGCGCACCATGTGCGTCATTGATGACAGGAAGTCGGGTTGTCAAGGTAACCATGACGCCCGGCGATCCTGTCAGCTGACGTGAAAGAAACAAAACAAAATACTAGCAATACCACTCGTGAAGCAAGACCCAGGGATCAAGAGGGAGGAAACAAGCAGGAGAGCCTGCATTGGGAAATTCTGCACGTCAGTTATAGCGCTGGCAGCGTTGTATCTTAAAGTTGCAGCGAATCATGGCTTGTTATGTGATGTATAGGGGACACAGCTCCGTTGTGGCAAACCCTGCATTGATGCTGTGATGCTGATGAAAAGAATATCATCCTGCTGTGATAAGGTGTACTAAGCACTGATCGTGGGCTTATCTGTCATGCCAGAAATAACTCACGACTGTAGTGCTGTGAATGAGTGATAAAATAGTCCGCATGGGGAGATTCATTTTAAATTATATAACTCCGCAGGATTGATTAAATGCCGGAGAAGTAGTGTGTGGTGATGGCGTGATGTAAGTGAGAAAGAATTTTCTCGAGCATTAAGACTCCACAACTTAGGTTAAATGTCCAGAGAGTAGACTGAAAAATAATCAGCTAAAAAGGTGATGTGTCCTAGAATTGGGTGTCGAGTGATGACAGTGTGACCGTGTGTGAACTGTGTAGAAAGCAGGTGACAGATGATAGTACTTAATCGCTCTGACGGCAGAAGATTCCAATGTAAAAGGTGCCTACTGGATGATAATTCCTCCTGAGGAATTACTTCCTATTCAACGGCCAGTTTTATCGCCAAAAAAACAGGTGTGCCATGGGGAGCAATGTCTCCCCATCGGTAGCGAATATTTTCATGTTCCAGGAAGAAGAAGAGATCTTCTTCAATGTCCCAGAAACTGCTGCCAACATCCTCATGTACACCAGGTTCATAGATGACCTCTTTCTGATTTGGACAGGAACGGAACGTCAATTCCAGGATACCATGAGTGCCATCAATGCCAGAAATTCACCTATTAAATACACATTTCAATCTAGCTATGATTCGGTCAATTACCTGGATGTCAAAGTCACTCTAAAGGACAATGGCATCACCACGGGATTATTCACCAAACCGACCGACAAAAACACGTTCCTGAGATCCAATAGCCCCACCCCAAATCCCTCAAGAGAGGGTTACCGAGGTCTCAGATGATTAGAGCCAGCAGAATCATCAGCGACCGTTCAACGGTGGAAGCGACACTGGACGCCATGATCCAGAAATTTGTAACTAGAGGATATAACCTGGATCAGTTAATGCAACAAAAGAAAGAGGTCTTGATGAGGCCCAGAAGCGACCTTTTGTCGAGTCGGAATAGGACAGAGGAGGCATTAATTCCGTTTGTTAGTTGACACAACACGGTCAGCACGGTTTTACCAAGGGCAGTGAGAGCCCTCTGGCCGGTAATTTCAACTGACGAAAGCCTCCAAGGACTGGCCCACAAGCGCCCCCTCATGTGTTTCACCCGGGGTAAGAGCATCAGGGACCAAGTGGTCCATGCTGACATCAGTAACTTCCACCCAGAGACAAGGGAGGCCAGCAGTTTCCTTAAACGACCACCGGGCTGTTACAAGTGCCCCAAGTGCACTACGTGTGCACACATGATCACTGGCACGTCCTTCAAACATCCCCACTCGGACCGCATATATAAGATCAATCATGTACTGACGTGTACATCGACACACATAGTATATATAATCAGCTGCCCGTGCAAGTTACTTTATGTGGGCAAGTCGATCAGGTCTCTTAGAGAGAGGATGGCCCTCCACCGGTCGGCCATTAAACAGGCGACCAGCGGCAAGGGCTCTGACCAGCCAGTGGCCAAGCACTTTTTGGAGAAAGGACATTCGTTAAACGATCTACGACAGATGGTGATTGATCACGTCCCCAAAAATCGCAGAGGAGGTGACAGGGACGGACTCCTGTTGAAGTTAGAAGCCAAGTGGATTTTCCGGTTGAACACCATTAACCCCCACGGTCTCAACGAAATCATGCCGTGGAATGTTTTCCTATAAGGGAGGTCTGACTTTGAACCAGCTGCTCCGTCTCCATGGATTTTCCACGAAGACGATGTTTTATATCTCTTGATATCTCTTTAAGTTTACAGTTTTTCTATCTCATTCTTCTTATACTGCATCTATCATCCAGTAGGCACCTTTTACATTGGAATCTTCTGCCGTCAGAGCGATTAAGTACTATCATCTGTCACCTGCTTTCTACACAGTTCACACACGGTCACACTGTCATCACTCGACACCCAAGTCTAGGACACATCACCTTTTTAGCCGATTATTTTTCAGTCTAGTCTCTGGACATTTAACCTAAGTTGTGGAGTCTTAATGCTCGAGAAAATTCTTTCTCACTTACATCACGCCGTCACCACACACTACTTCTCCGGCATTTAATCAATCCTGCGGAGTTATATAATTTAAAATGAATCTCCCCATGCGGACTATTTTATCACTCATTCACAGCACTACAGTCGTGAGTTATTTCTGGCATGACAGATAAGCCCACGATCAGTGCTCAGTACACTTTATCACAGCAGGATGATATTCTTTTCATCAGCATCACAGCATCAATGCAGGGTTTGCCACAATGGAGCTGTGTCCCCTATACATCACATAACAAGCCATGATTCGCTGCAACTTTAAGATACAACGCTGCCAGCGCTATAACTGACGTGCAGAATTTCCCAATGCAGGCTCTCCTGCTTGTTTCCTCCCTCTTGATCCCTGGGTCTTGCTTCACGAGTGGTATTGCTAGTATTTTGTTTTGTTTCTTTCACGTCAGCTGACAGGATCGCCGGGCGTCATGGTTACCTTGACAACCCGACTTCCTGTCATCAATGACGCACATGGTGCGCGCCGGACCTGGGCGCCGGGAACGGAACCCGGGGCGGCGTTCTCTCACATAGCGTGCTTCTCCCGGGTATATAGGTAAGTTCTTTCTCTCTCACTTTATTGCTGCTTATCCTTGACAAAGGGGTGTGCCAACCCCGAAACGTTGGAGTTCAGGTGTTATTTTTAATACATCACTACTTTTGCATCAAGTCTTTGAGTGCCGCAGTTATTTTGCTCGTTTATATATATATATATATATATATACATATATATATATGTATATATATATATATACACACATATACTGTATATGTATATATATATATATATATATATATATACGCATACCTCCCAACACGACCCTTTCCAGGAGGGACACAATGCTCTGCTCCTGGACTTCCCTCTTAATTTCTGATTGCCATCACCTGTGCTGAAACACCTTTCTCATCCATTTACCTGTTCAACACAGGTGCTGGCAATCATAAATTAAGAGAAAAGTCCAGAAGCAGAGCATTCTGTCCCTCCTGGAGAGGGTCATGTTGGGAGGTATGTATACGTATATATATATATTGTGAATGCCAAATTGCTTTCTCACAAATATTTAAAATGCCCGCTCTAATATATATTGTAAACGCCTGCATATCTTATTACCATGTGCCATGAATGTGCACTATACATAGCAAAACACTGCATTCCATAAGAGAAAACAATACACCCACACATTATCTGAGTTCCAAAGCTCATTGATGTATATATTTGTTATTAAAAGGATATGGATTCAATATATATTACAATGTACAGTATACCTATAATTACATGATTTCAACTAACACAGTAAGCAGTTAATACATACAGTTACATACAGTTACAGGCCAGCGATACAATACCATTCCCTCAATGCTTATGTCTCTCTCTCTGTAAAGTAATGCTGGGACTCCATCTTCCTCTGAGACCAAAACAGGAACTGCCCTACTGTGTGGTCAGCAATGTGTTATCTAGTTTCTGGGGGAGGGATTCATGATGAGTCACTAGTCTCTTTGTATATGCTAATCAGGTTCAGCCTTGAAGACATCCAAAGGGCTGGCCAGAGCTTCCTGTCCACTGTCCTAATAAGAGTGATTTTTAGCTTTCATACATGTAATCATAATTATCCGCTGCAATGTCCCACAACTTCACAACAAGCATCGAATGAATCTACACATCAATCTGGTTGCTTCAATAGTAAACATGACCGGTCTATCTTGTTTCGTTCAAATAATACACATACATGACATTACTTCATTATATATAATTTTAAATCATCATGATGTCTGGCGCTTGATATTATTATAGTTATGTACTGTATGAAATAAGTGTTGAATCCATCTCTGTAGCATGTCCGTGTAAATGCGTGTGTTACCATATATTGCTGTGCTCGCTGCGCGTATTTGCAAGTATAGCGACTTATATGTGTGTAGTTTGTATGTTATTTTTTTATGTAATATTTTTGACTTCGACAGTCCACCCTTTGGCAGCAAACAATAACTGCCATCAATTATTAACATAAGAAAAAAAAAATTCATACAATAATCGGTGACCTAGACACAAGTATGTATGCATTTCGCAAATCAGACACTTGACTATATTTGGGGAAGACAGGGAGGAGGACGAGACATCCTCTATATGCACTCGGCAGTCACGGGACCACTGGTTGGGTGTCGGACAACATTTAACCTATAGAGTATGCTGGGACAGTGCTTTGGCCTATAATGTCTGATTTGCGACAAACATTTAACACATACATGTACCTACGTCTTTGTACACTGATGTTTGGATTCGATTGAGGTTCTGCTGGGTAGATGAAGAAGACACAAACAAATCGTGGCAGTGACATTTTCATGATCTACATATTCCTATCATTTTCTGAACATTGTTTCCATTTCTGGAACGTATGCTAGGTCTGTTTAATCATTGAACAAGGGTTATAAGTAGTGTCCTTCCTAAATAACATAAACCTTCGGAGTTCGGGGAGAGCCACTCATTGTTATGCACACCAGTGCCAGCAGGAATGTACTGGTGTCTGAACTCACAGACAGACTGGGGAAAATGACATTACATACACAGAAGGTGATAGGGTAACAAAATAAACACAAAGTGAACAGAGAAGCCCAAAGGCTAAGAAACTGGGTGTCTCCCTAGTATTAGGAATGCTCAGATGGAAAGAAGCGAGATGTTGTGATTTAATACGTAGAGAACCCGAAATGCTGTTGCTAAGGGCAACAGCAAAACCCTAAAGGGTTACTAACGGGTGTGGAAGTAAACTCCTTGGTCAGAGATGGAATAATAGACACAAGGAGAGTCTCCACAATCCTAGTCTAAACTTGCAGTGCACTGGTTCAGCTTACTGCCACTAAACTGACACCTGAACACCTTGCACAGTGAGAAAGGATTTTGGCAGGCAAGTCTGAGAATACAGCCGCAAACTTGCTAGGTTCACAGAGTAGCAAAAGAACCCCAGCAGGTTAAACGACTGACTCCAGTCTTACTGCTAGGTCTGGATTGGCAGAGTGTAATACCAAATCCCAAGGCCTATTTGCAGTAAGCAACAAACAAATACAAAGTTTACACAGTACTAGCTAGCTTTCAGGAACTGACTAACCAACAAAGATTCAGCAGCATCTGCCTAACCTGAGAAGAGGGTTTATATAGCAGGTGCTGTCCACGCCCCACTCAGACCTCACAGACTGTGAGCACAAAAACCAGCACCGGATCCCCTGCCGTGCACAGAGCCTGTAACCACTGCACAGCAAAAGACCCGAACCGGAGTATCAGCTACGCTCAGGTTACTCCGCTAGCACTTGTCTCCCGGTTGCCATGACGACGTGGCAGCACAGAGCAGGAGACCCTAACAGTACCCCCCCTCTGACGAGGGGTCAAAGAACCCCTACCACCGGGTTTATCGGGGAACTGCGAGAAGAAAGAGCGTAACAGTCTGGGGGCATGAAGATCACAACTGTGCACCCACGACCGCTCCTCCGGGCCATACCCCTTCCAGTGCACCAAAAATGACAGCCGACCCGAACCATCTTGGAGTCAAGAATCCTTTCAACAACAAACTCCCTCTGGCCACATATCAGAAGAGGGGAAGGTCTTCCACTGGATGAAGGATTACTAATCGCCCGTTTTAAAAGGGAACAATGAAATGTTTTATTGATACCCAAAGAACGGGGTAGATCTAACTGAAATGCCACCGGATTGATAACCCTAGTGATCTTATAAGGACCGATGAACCGGGGGCCTAACTTATGAGATGGCTGTCTCAACTTCAAATTCTTGGTAGACAACCAGACGAAGTCTCCTAATTTGAAGCTGCAGGGTCTCTTCCGCTTATCAAAAACCCTTTTGGTCACTAATGACACAGACACAAGGGCTTTCTTCACTTTCCTCCAAATACCTCTAAGGACCGAAACCACAGAGGAACCACCAGGCGTGGAGTCCAGGGGGTCAAAAGAATTGGCCTTAGGATGATGCCCATACACACAAAGGAAGGGAGAGATCCCTGTAGCAGAGTGAGCCACGTTGTTATAGGCAAACTCCGCCATGGACAGATGAGCAACCCAGTCAGTCTGACACTTGGAGACATAACACCTGAGGAACTGCTCCAAGGACTGGTTCACCCTTTCAGTCTGCCCATTAGACTGCGGATGGTAGCCTGACGACAAGCTGACAGAAATCTGGAGATCGGAACAAAATGCCCTCCAAAATTTGGCCACAAACTGAGATCCGCGGTCAGAGACCACATCAAGTGGCAACCCGTGGAGGCGCACAACATGCAGCATAAATAATTCAGACAGGCGTCTGGCCGATGGCAGCCCAACCAATGGAACGAAGTGAGCCTTCTTCGAAAACCTGTCAACGACAACCCAGATGGCTGTCATCCCCGAGGATTTGGGCAAGTCCACCACAAAATCCATTGAAATGTGGGTCCATGGCTTAGATGGAATAGAGAGTGGATGTAATGGGCCAACAGGAACCCCTCTAGGAGTCTTATTTCGGGCACAGATGTCACATGCCCAAACCCACTGATCCACATCCCTAGCCACCGAGGGCCACCACACCGCCCTAGATAGCAACTCCCGAGTTCTGGCAATACCCGGGTGACCTGCCGACTTCTTGGCATGGAATTCCAGGAACACTCGCTGTCTTAACCTAGGAGGCACAAACAAAAGACCTACCGGAAGGTCTGGAGGAGCCTGCTCCTGTGCTCTAAGGACTAATGACAAGAGGTCCTGGGTAATGCCCACTTTAATACATGATGGGGACACAATGGGCAATGGCTCCTCGGTGGTCTCCTGGATTGGAGCAAAACTCCGCGAGAGCGCATCAGCCTTGATGTTTTTTGACCCAGGGCGATATGTTATCAAAAAATTAAAGCGAGCAAAAAACAAAGCCCATCGTGCCTGCCTGGCATTGAGGCGCTTCGCTGACTCTAAATATGCCAAATTCTTATGGTCGGTGAGAATTGAGACCACAAACTTAGCCCCCTCAAGCCAGTGTCTCCACTCCTCGAGTGCATCCTTAATAGCCAACAATTCCCGGTTACCCACGTCATAATTCATCTCGGCAGGCGAAAATTTACGGGAAAAGTAAGCACAGGAATGAAGGCGATTATCAGACACCCCCATCTGAGAGAGCACTGCCCCAATAGCCATCTCAGAGGCATCCAGCTCCACCACAAAAGGACGCTCTGGATCTGGGTGTCGCAGCACCTTGGCCGAGACAAATACCCTTTTGATACGGGCAAAAGCCGCTTTGGCCTCACAAGACCAGTGAGCAACATCCGCCCCTTTCTTAGTGAGTGCCACCAAGGGCGCCACTATAGACGAAAATCCAGCGATAAATCGTCTATAAAAATTTGCAAAGCCCAGAAAACGCTGAAGCGCCTTCAAACTAGTGGGCTGCACCCAATCCAGGACTGCCTGTACCTTGGAACCCTCCATTTGGAAACCTTCTGGAGAGATAATATATCCTAGAAATGCGATTTGCTGAACTTCAAATTCGCACTTCTCCAGCTTCGCCCCAAGCCGGTGGTCTCTGAGTTTCTGGAGGACTAAGCGTACATGCTTCCGATGTTCCTCCAGGGAATGGGAGAAGATTAGGATGTCATCTAAGTATACAACTAAGAATCTATCCAAATATTCCCTGAGCACATCGTTCATAAAGTCCTGGAAGACTGCCGGGGCATTACAGAGCCCAAAAGGCATCACCAAATATTCATAGTGCCCTGAGTGGGTATTAAAGGCAGTCTTCCATTCATCCCCCTCTCTTATTCGGATTAGATTGTACGCACCGCGTAGGTCAATCTTAGAAAAAATGGTGGCCGTACGAAGCTGGTCAAACAAGACCGAAATGAGAGGCAGTGGGTATGAGTTTTTAATCGTGATACGGTTCAATTCCCTGAAGTCGATGCAGGGTCGCAATGAACCGTCCTTTTTACCCACGAAGAAGAACCCCGACCCAACTGGAGACTGTGAAGGTCTGATAAATCCCTTAGCCAAGTTCTCCTGAATGTACTCTGCCATAGCCTGAGTCTCAGGACATGACAGGGAGTACAACCTGCTCTTGGGAAGCTTAGCATTCGGCAACAAATTAATGGCACAGTCATAGGGGCGATGGGGAGGTAGTACCTCTGCAACTCTTTTGGAGAACACGTCCGCAAAATCTGCATAACATCCTGGCAATCCTGGCAAACTTAGCTGCGAAAGCCTGACTGGAAGGCTCAAGCAACTCCTGAAACAATCAGTACCCCAACTAAGAATCTCCCCAGAGACCCAGTCATATTGAGGATTGTGGGCCCTTAACCAGGGTAACCCCAACACCAATGGGGCAAAAGTACAGACAGTCACATAAAAGGACAATTTTTCAGAGTGTGTGGCTCCAATAAACAAAGAAATCTGGCTAGTGCAAGAGGTAATTTTACCCTGGGATAATGGTTCCCCGTTTAACCCACAAATCTCAATTTCGATGCCAAGGGTACTAAGGGAACAGAGTGTTTCTGGGCGAATTGGCGGTCCATAAAAACCCCGTCGGCCCCACTGTCCACAAAGGCCTCAGTCTTGACAGTTTGACCGAGGATCTTCAAGGTCACCGGAATGATAAAAGTCTTCTTGGGAAATTCTGACTTCTGGCCTGACAGGATATTTCCCATCACCCTCAGGCCCTGAAGTTTTCCGGCTTTTCTGGGCATGATACTACCACATGACCTTTATTCCCACAGTACAAACATAACCCCTGCTGTCTCCTCCGCGTCTTCTCACGCGAGGAGAGGCGGGTAGCCCCAATCTGCATAGGCTCCTCGGAAAATTCCTCAGAGTCTGAGGTTCCCTTGGGAAAGAAGGAAACCTCGGTCTCCCTTTCAAGCCTGCGCTCTCTCAGCCGTCTATCCACCCGAATGGATAACTGCATGAGCTGATCCAAGCTATCAGGCAAGGGATATTGTACCAGTTGGTCTTTTAACTGGTTAGAAAGACCTCTTCGGTACTGGTGTCTCAGGGCTGGGTCATTCCACTGGGTATCATGGGCCAACCTCCGAAACTCCGTACAATAAACCTCAACTGGCCTTCGCCCTTGCTTAAGGATCGAAATCTGAGCCTCGGTTGAGGCCGTCTTGTCAGGGTCATCATACAACATGCCCAGTGCCGTAAAAAAGCATCAACACTTTTAAGCGACGGACAGTCAGGCTGCAACCCATATGCCCAGACCTGTGGGTCTCCTTGTAGCAAGGAAATCACTATGCCCACCCGCTGAATCTCCGACCCAGAAGACTGAGGCCTAAGCTGGAAATATAGCTTGCAGCTCTCCTTGAAACAAAAGAACTGCGAGCGATCTCCAGAAAAACGATCCGGGAGATTTACTTTCGGCTCCTTAACCCCTGAAGGTACTGTTGCTGCGGGAACTCCGCCAGCGGCCTGCGAGGTGTGCATTTTAATGGACAAATCATTAAATTGTCGAGTCAGGACCTGCACCTGATCGACCACCTGTTGCAAAGTATTTTGAGGGGTATGCTCCATATTCCCACAAAATTTCAACAGGAGTATTAGGCTGCTGAATATGTTATGCACACCGGTGCCAGCAGGAATGTACTGCTGTCTGAACGGAGAGGGATGCAAAACAAATGAACTCACAGACAGACTGGGGAAAATGACATTACATACACAGAAGGTGATAGGGTAACAAAATAAACACAAAGTGAACAGAGAAGCCCAAAGGCTAAGAAACTGGGTGTCTCCCTAGTATTAGGAATGCTCAGATGGAAAGAAGCGAGATGTTGTGATTTAATACGTAGAGAACCCGAAATGCTGTTGCTAAGGGCAACAGCAAAACCCTAAAGGGTTAATAACGGGTGTGGCAGTAAACTCCTTGGTCAGAGATGGAATAATAGACACAAGGAGAGTCTCCACAATCCTAGTCTTCACTTGCAGTGCACTGGTTCAGCTTACTGCCACTAAACTGACACCTGAACACCTTGCACAGTGAGAAAGGATTTTGGCAGGCAAGTCTGAGAATACAGCCGCAAACTTGCTAGGTTCACAGAGTAGCAAAAGAACCCCAGCAGGTTAAACGACTGACTCCAGTCTTACTGCTAGGTCTGGATTGGCAGAGTGTAATACCAAATCCCAAGGCCTATTTGCAGTAAGCAACAAACAAATACAAAGTTTACACAGTACTAGCTAGCTTTCAGGAACTGACTAACCAACAAAGATTCAGCAGCATCTGCCTAACCTGAGAAGAGGGTTTATATAGCAGGTGCTGTCCACGCCCCACTCAGACCTCACAGACTGTGAGCACAAAAACCAGCACCGGATCCCCTGCCGTGCACAGAGCCTGTAACCACTGCACAGCAAAAGACCCGAACCGGAGTATCAGCTACGCTCAGGTTACTCCGCTAGCACTTGTCTCCCGGTTGCCATGACGACGTGGCAGCACAGAGCAGGAGACCCTAACACTCATAAACCTTTCTTCCACATATATTAATGAGCTCTTTATCTGCAATGTGTGAATAGCCATTGTCTGATTGTTCCTGATTACCTCCGAACTCCATAACTACTAGACCTTTGATATTTCTCTGACTTTAACAAACTGATCGGCTAATCCTGGGATCCTATAAGGAGATCACTCCTTCCTCTAGAACCAAGAACCAGTTCCAGTCCCACACTCGACTCCTCATAAAAAAACCTCGCAAAAATAGAATATCCTTAAAGAAAATGTTTGTCAGCGGGAAAGAGAGAAAATAAGATTTTACTCACCGGTAAATCTATTTCTCGTAGTCCGTAGTGGTTGCTGGGAACTCCGTAAGGACCATGGGGAATAGACGGGCTCCACAGGAGACTGGGCACTCTAAAAGAAAGATTAGGTACTATCTGGTGTGCACTGGCTCCTCCCTCTATGCCCCTCCTCCAGACCTCAGTTAGGATACTGTGCCCGGAAGAGCTGACACAATAAGGAAGGATTTTGAATCCCGGGTAAGACTCATACCAGCCACACCAATCACACCGTACAACTCGTGATACTATACCCAGTTAACAGTATGAAATATAACTGAGCCTCTCAACAGATGGCTCAACAATAACCCTTTAGTTAGGCAATAACTATATACAAGTATTGCAGACAATCCGCACTTGGGATGGGCGCCCAGCATCCACTACGGACTACGAGAAATAGATTTACCGGTGAGTAAAATCTTATTTCCTCTGACGTCCTAGTGGATGCTGGGAACTCCGTAAGGACCATGGAGATTATACCAAAGCTCCCAAACGGGCGGGAGAGTGCGGATGACTCTGCAGCACCGAATGAGAGAACTCAAGGTCCTCCTCAGCCAGGGTATCAAATTTGTAGAATTTAGCAAACGTGTTTGCCCCTGACCAAGTTGCTGCTCGGCAAAGTTGTAAAGCCGAGACCCCTCGGGCAGCCGCCCAAGATGAGCCCACTTTCCTCGTGGAATGGGCTGTTACTGATTTAGGATGCGGCAATCCAGCCGCAGAATGCTCCAGCTGAATTGTGCTACAAATTCAGCGAGCAATAGTCTGCTTAGAAGCAGGAGCACCTATTTTGTTGGGTGCCTACAGGATAAAAAGCGAGTCAGTTTTCCTGACTCCAGCCGTCCTGGAAATATAAATTTTTAAGGCCCTGACTACGTCCAGTAACTTGGAATCTTCCAAGTCCCTTGTAGCCGCAGGCACTACAATAGGTTGGTTCACGTGAAAAGCTGATACCACCTTAGGGAGAAACTGGGGACGAGTCCTCAATTCTGCCCTATCCATATGGAAAATCAGATAAGGGCTTTTACATGACAAAGCCGCCAATTCTGACCCACGCCTGGCCGAAGCCAAGGCCAATAACATGACCACTTTCCACGTGAGAAATTTCAAATCCACAGTTTTAAGTGGCTCAAACCAATGTGATTTTAAGAAACTCAACACCACGTTGAGATCCCAAGGTGCCACAGAAGGCACAAAAAAGGGGCTGAATATGTAGCACTCCCTTTACAAATGTCTGAACTCCAGGCAGTGAAGCCAGTTCTTTCTGGAAGAAAATCGACAGAGCCGAAATCTGGACCTTAATGGAACTCAAATTTAGGCCCATAGTCACTCCTGACTGTAGGAAGTGCAGAAAACGACCCAGCTGAAATTCCTCTGTTGGGGCCTTCCTGGCCTCACACCACGCAACATATTTTCGCCAAATACGGTGATAATGGTTTGCGGTTACTTCTTTCCTGGCTTTTATCAGCGTAGGAATGACTTCCTCCGGAATGCCCTTTTGCTTTAGGATCCGGAATTCAACCGCCATGCCGTCCAACGCAGCCGCGGTAAGTCTTGGAACAGACAGGGCCCCTGCTGTAGCAGATCCTGTCTGAGCGGTAGAGGCCATGGGTCCTCTGATATTATTTCTTGAAGTTCTGGGTACCAAGCTCTTCTTGGCCCATCCGGAATCACGAGTATCGTTCTTACTCCTCGTTTTCTTATTATTCTCAGTACCTTTGGTATGAGAGGCAGAGGAGGGAATACATAAACCGATTGGTACACCCACGGTGTCACTAGAGCGTCCACAGCTATTGCCTGAGGGTCCCTTGACCTGGCGCAATATCTAGTTTTTTGTTTAGGCGGGACGCCATCATGTCCACCTGTGGCCTTTCCCAACGGTTTACCAACAGTTGGAAGACTTCTGGATGAAGTCCCCACTCTCCCGGGTGTCGGTCGTGTCTGCTGAGGAAGTCTGCTTCCCAGTTGTCCACTCCCGGAATGAACACTGCTGACAGTGCTAAGACGTGATTTTCCGCCCATCGGAGAATCCTTGTGGCTTCTGCCATCGCATCCTGCTTTTTGTGCCGCCTTGTCGGTTTACATGGGCGACTGCCGTGATGTTGTCTGATTGGATCAGTACCGGCTGGTTTTGAAGCAGAGGCCTTGCCAGACTTAGGGCATTGTAAATGGCCCTCAGTCCAGAATATTTATGTGTAGGGACGACTCCTGACTTGACCAAAGTCCTTGGAAATTTCTTCCCTGTGTGACTGCCCCCCAGCCTCGAAGGCTGGCATCCGTGGTTACCAGGACCCAGTCCTGTATGCCGGATCTGCGGCCCTCTTGAAGATGAGCACTCTGCAGCCACCACAGTAGAGATACTCTGGTCCTTGGAGACAGGGTTATCAGCCGATGCATCTGAAGATGCGATTCCGACCACTTGTCCAAGAGGTCCCACTGAAAGGTTCTTGCATGGAACCTGCCGAATGGAATTTTGCTTCGTAAGAAGCTACCATTTTTCCCAGGACTCGTGTGCAGTGATGCACCGATACCTGTTTTGGTTTCAGGAGGTCTCTGACTAGAGATGACAGCTCCTTGGCTTTCTCCTGTGGGAGAAACACTTTTTTCTGTTCTGTGTCCAAAACCATCCACAGGAACAGCAGGCGTGTGGTAGGAACCAGCTGTGACTTTGGAATGTATAGAATCCATCCGTGCTGTTGTAACACTTCCCGAGATAGTGCTACTCCGACCAACAACTGCTCCATGGACCTCGCCTTTATAAGGAGATCGTCCAGTACAGGATAATTAAAAACTCCCTTTTTTCGAAGGAGTATCATCATTTCTGCCATTACCTTGATAAAGACCCTCGGTGCCGTGGACAGTCCAAACGGCAGTGTTTGGAATTGGTAACGGCAATCCTGTACCACAAATCTGAGGTACTCCTGGTGAGGATGGTAAATGGGGACATGTAGGTAAGCATCCTTGATGTCCAGGGATACCATGTAATCCCCCTCCTCCAGGCTTGCAATAACCGCCCTGAGCGATTCCATCTTGAACTTGAATTTTTTTATGTATGTGTTCAAGGACTTCAAATTTAAAATGGGTCTCACCGAACCGTCCGGTTTCGGTACCACAAACAGTGTGGAATAGTAACCCCGTCCTTGTTGAAGTAGGGGCACCTTGACTATCACCTGCTGGGAATACAGCTTGTGAATTGCCTCTAGCACAGCCTCCCTGCCTGAGGGAGTTGTCGGCAAGGCAGATTTGAGGAAACGGCGGGGGTGAGACGCCTCGAATTCCAGCCTGTACCCCTGAGATACTACTTGAAGGATCCAGGGATCCACCTGTGAGCGAGCCCACTGATCGCTGAAATTTTTGAGGCGGCCCCCCACCGTACCTGGCTACGCCTGTGGAGCCCCCGCGTCATGCGGTGGACTCAGAGGAAGCGGGGGAAGAATTTTGATTCTGGGAACTGGCTGACTGGTGCAGCTTTTTCCCTCTTCCCTCGTCTCTGTGCAGAAAGGAAGCGCCTTTGACCCGCTTGCTTTTCTGAAGCCGAAAGGACTGTACCTGATAATACAGTGCTTTCTTAGGCTGTGAGGAAACCTGAGGTAAAAAAATTTCTTCCCAGCTGTTGCTGTGGATACGAGGTCCCAGAGACCATCCCCAAACAATTCCTCACCCTTATAAGGCTCTATGTGCCTTTTAAAGTCAGCATCACCTGTCCAGTGTCGGGTCTCTAATACCCTCCTGACAGAATGGACATTGCATTAATTCTGGATGCCAGCCGGCAAAATATCCCTCTGTGCATCCCTTATATATAAGACGACGTCTTATGTTCGCAAAATAGTATCCCTGTTTGACAGGGTTACAGACCACGCTGCAGCAGCACTATCTGCAGGTCTCAGTCTAGTACCTGAGTGTGTAAATACAGACTTCAGGATAGCCTCCTGCTTTTTATCAGCAGGTACCTTCAAAGTGGCCGTATCCTAAGACGGCAGTGCCACCTTTTTTGACAAACGTGTGAGCGCCTTATCCACCCTAGGGGATATCTCCCAGCGTAACTTATCCTCTGGTGGGAAAAGGTACGCCATCAGTAACTTTTTAGAAATTACCAGTTTCTTATCGGGGGAACCCACGCTTTTTCACACTTCATTCACTCATTTGATGGGGGAACAAAACACTGCCTGCTTTTTCTTCCCAAACATAAAACTCTTTTTTAGTGGTACTTGGGTTAATGTCAGAAATGTGTAACACATTTTTTATTGCCGGGATCATGTAACGGATGTTCCTAGTGGATTGTGTATATGTCTCAACCTCGTCAACACTGGAGTCAGACTCCGTGTCGACATCTGTGTCTGCCATCTGAGGGAGCGGGCGTTTTTGAGCCCCTGATGGCCTTTGAGACGCCTGGGCAGGCGCGGGCTGAGAAGCCGGCTGTCCCATAGCTGTTACGTCATCCAGCCTTTTATGTAAGGAGTTGACACTGTCGGTTAATACCTTCCACCTATCCATCCACTCTGGTGTCGGCCCACAGGGGGCGACATCCCATTTATCGGCATCTGCTCCGCCTCCACATAAGCCTCCTCATCAAACATGTCGACACAGCCGTACCGACACACCGCACACACACACGGAATGCTCTGACTGAGGACAGGACCCCACACAGCCCTTTGGGGAGACAGAGAGAGAGTATGCCAGCACACACCAGAGCGCTATATAATGTAGAGATAAACACTATCACTGAGTGAAATTTCCCCAATAGCTGCTTGTATAAACAATATTGCGCCTAAATTTAGTGCCCCCCCTCTCTTTTTAACCCTTTGAGCCTGAAAACTACAGGGGAGAGCCTGGGGAGCTGTCTTCCAGCTACACTGTGAAGAGAAAATGGCGCCAGTGTGCCGAGGGAGATAGCTCCGCCCCTTTTTCGCGGACTTTTCTCCCGCTTTTTTATGGATTCTGGCAGGGGTAATTATCACATATATAGCCTCTGGGGCTATATATTGTGATTATGTTGCCAGCCAAGGTGTTTTTATTGCTGCTCAGGGCGCCCCCCCCCCCAGCGCCCTGCACCCTCAGTGACTGGAGTGTGAAGTGTGTATGAGGAGCAATGGCGCACAGCTGCAGTGCTGTGCGCTACCTTGGTGAAGACTGAAGTCTTCTGACGCCGATTTTCCGGACCATCTTCATGCTTCTGGCTCTGTAAGGGGGATGGCGGCGCGGCTCCGGGAACGAACACCAAGGACGGGTCCTGCGGTCGATCCCTCTGGAGCTAATGGTGTCCAGTAGCCTAAGAAGCCCAAGCTAGCTGCAAGCAGGTAGGTTCGCTTCTTCTCCCCTTAGTCCCTCGTTGCAGTGAGCCTGTTGCCAGCAGGTCTCACTGTAAAATAAAAAAACCTAACATATACTTTCTTTCTAGGAGCTCAGGAGAGCCCCTAGTGTGCATCCAGCTCGGCCGGGCACAGAAATCTAACTGAGGTCTGGAGGAGGGGCATAGAGGGAGGAGCCAGTGCACACCAGATAGTACCTAATCTTTCTTTTAGAGTGCCCAGTCTCCTGCGGAGCCCGTCTATTCCCCATGGTCCTTACGGAGTTCCCAGCATCCACTAGGACGTCAGAGAAAAGAGAAATAGAACAAAACAACTCTTGTTCATAACAAATCAATTACAATGACTGGTCTTTCTGTAATCCTTTAGTACGCTCAGGTAGTGTTCAACAGTGCCGCCTCTCAGTCTTCACGGAACAGAGTCTCTGGTGATACTTTTGCGATCTCACTCCATTTACGAGTTCCTTCCATACTACCAACTTTCCTGCAATGGGAATCGTGGACCCAAGTCTCTCTCTCGGTTACTTTCACTGGGATAGTGCTGTCAACAAAACTTGGTATGGTCCTTCCCACCTGTCTATTAGGCAACATGAGCGTAAGAGCAATCACACAGTCTCTTGGTTCACAATCAAGACAGTTAGTATTTGGCATACCAGCAATCAACAGTTTCAAGTTCTTTTATCAAGTTCTCAAATGCTGGCTCATCTCAATAAGGTACTGTACTGTCACCTCATTGGTGTATTTCTGATCATTGTGCGGATCCATCGTGACATGAGGTTGTCTTCCAAAAACAACCAAAAAGACACAAATACCAAAACAAAAACAAATTTCGAAGAGGGTGATTCGTTGAGTGAAGATCTGGGAGTGGTTCCGAAGCTACATAATACTAGTGGCAGTATCTATGATCACAATAGTACAATTTCAAGCTTTGCTCCTACTTCTAGGGGTACCATTATCTACACACAAATTTCTGCGCAATTTTTCTTTGCGGTAAACACAGCAGCATCCGTGGCGGCAGGAAATGCCTCTACCCAGTTTGACAAAACATCAGTGCACACTAATACATAACAATAATTCCTAAAGGGTGTTAACTGTACGAAGTCGATTTGTATTTCCCGAAAAGATCCGTCTGCAGGAGGGATATGGGATGGCTCTGTTGGTATTGCTTTACCAATATTCTTCCTCAAGCAAGCAAGACAGGTCATTGCTCTCTTACCTGCATGAGAATAGAATCCTGGCACACACCAGTAGGCTCTCATCAGCCTGCACCTACCCTCTTTGCCTAGATGAGTCAGACCGTGTGCCACCTCAGCTAGACTTGGAAGGTATGCTCTGGGGGCTACTGGTTTACCGTGTCCACCTGCCCACAGTCCTGAGGACTCCTGGCCATACCCCTTTGTCCTCCAGACTGCCTTTTCCTGTAGGGAACACACATTTTTGTATCTTAATTTACTATCGTGTGTTTGCAATGTAGAGTACCATGAGCATAACTCAAAAAAAAAGAAAAGAAAAAAGAAACATCTCTAGAGGAGAGAAAGAAGAAGAAAATGAAAAAGAAAATGTTAGGTTTGCCATTCACCAACAGGCATCAGTGTCTATACAAAATTTCCTTTCACCAGTATTCCCATTCTTCACCCTTTGTGCATGACAAGGCACACTGCAGTAATACTGGTGTCATCGTGCTGTTGAGATATACTGGGTTCAGGCAGAACTCTGAAGGACCTAGGCATGTGGAGTTTGAACTGTAATTGGGTCCATGTATTGTACCACCCTGTGTGAACACAAAAGATGAAGAGGAAAACTGTAGAGAAACAGAATAGAGGTTGGTGACAGATGAGTTTGTAGGGTGAAGAAGATTTTATAAAAATTTGACAACTGGATTGGGCACTACGGGGAAGTGATTCTCTACTTGGTCTATACCCCTAAAAAAAAAATTCTGTGTGTCTTATCTCTACTGGGACTATCCCAGCCATCAATCCAGTGTCCTGTCCATCCTAAGTTCATAGGGAACCCGGTATCTGTGAGATAATTTCCTCTACCTGTGATGGACATGCATCTAGAACAGCAGAATGCGACATTAGTCTTCAAGTTTTGTCAAAGGGTAATGTTGCATTTATTTTGTTCTTCCCATTAGCCGAATCTGTGTTTTCTATATGGCTTATTCCTTACTATATGTCCTTTGGTCCTGTCTATGTGTTTAATAATGTGGCTTGTGTTTTCTGTCTAGGGGATCTATATTGACTATGTGTCCTACTACTCCTGCAATCTCTGGCAAAATGCCCTTCCTTCCTACAAGTGTAACATATTATTGACCATTAGGGATCTGGGGTTTGGACTGATGGGTCTTTCCTGTATGTGCCAGTATACTTACCGTCCTCAACCTCTCCACCTGTTGTTCTCTGTGCCTAGCACTATTCTTGTGATGTTCAATAGCACACTATCTAAGATTAGCTACTGTGACCCCTTTCCAATTTTGCAAAGAAGTCTGCACCCTGACACTCAATGCCTTATTGAGCCCGTCCATTTGCACAGAGACAGCCACCTCCCATTTGCCGAATTAGTGTTTACCAGTGGTCTTATCCAGATGGAGAGTTTTCTATTACTGCAAGAGACAAAAACAAAAAGTTTAACAAGCTTCTAGGTCATGCGAAGTATTCATTCAATCCTTCTCATCCCGTATTAACTGTCTGTACATGGTCCAACAAACATTTCCGAGCTCATCTTGACTAGGGGCATTACTAGGAATGAATACTTCTTATATGGTAACTGAAAGAAATACCCTGGGGTTACCTTGTCTCTGTCTGCTTTCCTACTGGCAAATACTAATGTGCGGACAGGTTTTTCTCCATTTCTGACATTACTTTCTTGATTTTTTTTGTTTTATTTTTGGGTTTTACTATATATGTACACTAATGATACCATACTTACCTGTTCCACAGGTCTCAGCCACTTCCCCCACAGGCTACTGCTCTTCTTTTACCAGTTGGATACTCCTCTGGGTGCATGAGAAATGGCTGAAAACGATCAGGTCACCTTCTCCTCCTAAATAAAACTTCAACATTCATTAGTACATATATAGGTTACAGTCATATTTTTCATATTTTTATTATTTTCTATAGTTTGTATGCTGGCCGTAACTGCTTCCACATCTACATATGGCGGTGTACTTTTATTTTTATTTTCCTACTTGTTTATTGTTGCTACAAGTTCAAATAGTTCTTATATTTCCATTCTTGTCTTATATGACTTTGGTTAGACATACCACCTGCAATACCTTAGGATCAAACTCACCAACCCCTCTTGCTGCCACAGGTTTAAACAATTTGTATGTCTGACCCTTTGTTTTTGGGATTTAAGAAGACATATTTTACTGCTTAAGTTCTGCAATACCTCTGGTTCAAAGCTGCTCACCCTAGGGAATGGTACCCTATTTTTGTCAGTCATACATTCCCATTCAGACAAAAAGTCTTCAGCATGTGGACCATATTTCCCACACATAATACGTTTTTCTTTAAACTTCGCTGACCCCCTGGGCCGCGGCTCTTCAACCTGAACCCTGGTTAAACGTCCATTACTTGAGCAACTGGCTCCCATAATTGTGGGAATTTTCCCACAAACACCAAAATACTCAATATAAGGTGACGGTGAAAGTTCTCCGAGCGCTCTTCACCCGCTCACGCCCACGTTGGCCAGTACTACCATACACTGTCGATACTGAAGGCAATGTACCCAACTTAGGGCCCCTATTGACCTATATTTACTGGAAGTTTTTAGGAATAACTTACCCTTTCCAGTAAAGTATCTGTCGTTGGAGATTTTCCTGAGAGAGACCAGCGAAAACTCCCTATGCGCTTTATTATACACAAATCACGCTTGCGTATGCTCTATACAGCGCTAATGATACCGCGATTTTACGCAAAAGCTCGAAAAAAGGATATCAAGTTGCGCTATATATCGCACCCACAAACGCGTGGTCCAATCGCACAGCATATAGGTACTTGTTACTTATCTGCCAAATGACCACTGGAATTGAATCACAAGCTGCGAAACCTCAGCAGGAGCATATAAAAAACTATATGGGTCACAACACAATTCACAATTCCCTACCATGCTCCTGTGTAAGTCTCCTCACGACTTACGTATTAAACCTTATACTAACGTGAGTCAGCTGCCTCACGCCACCAAGCCTCCACTCACTCGGTGTACCACACGACGGGATCCTGAATTCCCTGGGTTCGAATATCCACTCACTCCTACGTTTGCTCACTCAAATACACTTTGGTTTTTCTGTACAGAAAATTTTAATTCATTCAGATAGGCAGCTTTACCCCAGAGGCAATACAGTTTTTAAACTAAATTTTTTATACTAATCTGCTTTTGAAATCTGATAGTTATGTGCTATTGTATTAAATGTCTACTATCCCACCTTTGAACTAAACGACACTATTGTGTAATTTGTACTTAGCGCCCGCATTCTTACGCACTTTGCGTAAACACGCGACCGTGCGTGTCTCTTACGCTGCGTGCGCATTCCTGTACTTTGTCCGAGACACGTGTACAAAACCGTACGTCCGCAATAAAACAAATCCCACAACTTCTATAAATGTGAGCAATACTAACTATAATCGCTCACTTAACACAACACACAGTTTTTTTCTGTATAAACCTTTACAACCAGGCCAGACTGCGTTTGTGCTTTACACTTACTTCCTTAAACATTTATTTTAGTTTTAAATATATAGCAACAAATGTATCCGGTTTCACACAGATCTATAATGACTCTAGCAATAATCAATAATTTAAATGATATGATTCAGATTGGATAGCTATCTTGCAGAACATATACTGATATAAATATACACATAATTATAATAATATTATATATAATATATATTTATATATATATACCACTTGACTCTCATAGAACCCCCACACAGTACAAACACACTGAATGAATGCATTTCCTTCAAAGTCTCTAATTTGCATATCAACAGAGGTTCATATGCCTGTTCAAGAGGGTAGTGGGACAGGTTAATTAACATTTCAATGGCTATCCTAAACTAGCAAGCAGATTTAACTAAATCCTGGAGGAAAAAAAACAAAAAACTTTGTTTATATCTGTGTGTAATTCTTACATCAAGTATTCATCTCACTATTAACTCTCACTAGGCTCAATTGAAACTATTTGTAATTGACTATGGCATGGGTTAAATAAATGCATTGGTAACTCATAAATAGTGTTTGATGTGACAAAGGAAAGCTGATTGTTCTGAGCAGAATGAAAATCAGCTATTTAGAAAATGACCTTCCCAAAATGGGTTACACAGAATGGTGGACAGGCCATGTGGCTATTCCAAAATGGAGGACAGACCATGCGGCTTCCTTTGTCCCAAAGAAATCACACACCATACAAGCACCAGAAGTTATTTTAGGCCTCAGAGAAAAAAAACTATAACAAGGCTATGCAGCAACTTTTAAATGTACTTTTAAACCCTACTTAACAGATAAACAATCCAATCTGAATCAAACACAATATGACTTATTTGAACTTTGTTTTGCAGCAACAAAAATACATTTTAGCATCTTAAATATTATGAGAAACGCATTGTCCCTTGAAATTTCATATCATTGGCTTACTGATACCACAACAATACACGTGAATGTTATTTTCATCAGCTTCGCGATGCGTCCATCGGAGCCGGTCAATTACAGCCGCATTTGTAATGTACAGTGCATCATTAAGACCATGATATCCCGGACGAGCCCCCATCCGTGAATGCCAAATTGCTTTCTCACAAATATTTAAAATGCCCGCTCTAATATATATTGTAAACGCCTGCACATCTTATTACCATGTGCCATGAATATGCACTATACATAGCAAAACACTGCATTCCATAAGAGAAACAATACACCCACACATTATCTGAGTTCCAAAGCTCATTGATGTATATATTTGTTATTAAAAGGATATGGATTCAATATATATTACAATGTACAGTATACCTATAATTACATGATTACAACTCACACAGTAAGCAGTTAATACATACAGTTACATACAGTTACAGGCCAGCGATACAATACCATTCCCTCAATGCTTATGTCACTCTCTCTCTCTCTCTCTGTAAAGTAATGCTGGGACTCCATCGTCCTCTGAGACCAAAACAGGAACTGCCCTACTGTGTGGTCAGCAATGTGTTATCTAGTTTCTGGGGGAGGGATTCATGAGTCACTAGTCTCTTTGTATATGCTAATCAGGTTCAGCCTTGAAGACATCCAAAGGGCTGGCATGAGCTTCCTGTCCACTGTCCTAATAAGAGTGATTTTTAGCTTTCATACATGTAATCATAATTATCTGCTGCAATGTCCCACAACTTCACAACAAGCATCGAATGAATCTACACATCAATCTGGTTGCTTCAATAGTAAACATGACCGGTCTATCTTGTTTCGTTCAAATAATACACATACATGACATTACTTCATTATATATAATTTTAAATCATCATGATGTCTGGCGCTTGATATTATTATAGTTATGTACTGTATGAAATAAGTGTTGAATCCATCTCTGTGGCATGTCCGTGTAAATGCGTGTGTTACCATATATTGCTGTGCTTGCTGCGCGTATTTGCAAGTATAGCGACTTATATGTGTGTAGTTTGTATGTTCTTTTTTATGTAATATTTTTGACTTCGACAATATTATATATATATAAACAGCAGAGGAAGGGATTCATTCTCTATATAGCCCTATGCAGTGCCGCCCGCGTCCACCCCAGCCTGTAAACTGTAATAGCCCTGTCTCTTTTTTTACCTCCCCTCCTCCGGGCTCTTTGTCAGCTGTATCATTTGGGCAGCTCCTGCTGCCGCTGCCTCCGTGGATCTCCTCCTCTGCCCGGCTCCCACACACACAGACAGTCCCCGTTGTGACGATGTGCATATATATATAAATATCTCCTATATATTAGTCCAACTCTGTGATTCTGTGCCTGGCCGTAACGCTGGGCGGAGTCACAGGCACAGATCTGGGCAGGAACAGTCCCCCTCCCTCTCTCCGCCCAGTCCCCTTCCCATCTCCGCCCAGTCCCCTCCCCATCTCCGCCCAGTCCCCTGTCTCCCTTCTCCCCGTACACTCCCTGCCCCTGGTGACATTCCAGCCGCTGACTGTGAGCGGAACTCACACTACCCGCCTCACAGTCTTGCGGCTGCCGCTGAGTCATGGGGACATGCTGAGCACTCCCAGCCGCACTCGCCCCCCCTCCCACCCGCGGCAACCACCCGCATCTGCCCCCCACCCGCGGCACTTCCGCCCTCTCCCCCTCCCGCAGCACCAACATCCGCGGCATCCACCTGTCACTTACTTTTATAAGACCCGGTGCGGTCGCGGGTGAAAAGGGGGCGTGGCTCCACGGAAGGGGGCGTGGCTTCGCGTCCCGACCCCCGTTTTCGGCACATTGTGGGTCGGGGGATACGGCCTTCACCCGTACACTGCTGAATCTGCAGTGCTGGCTTCTGCACTGTGACAGGAACCGGCACTTTGGTGTCACCCCTCAGAGGGTAACACCCGGGTGCGGCCTGCACCCCCCGCACCCACGTTGTGGCGCCACTGCTCCCGCCCCCACCCGTAGCACAAACACCCGCCGCATCCACCCACCACCCGCGGCACTCCCGTCCCCTCCCCCACCCAGAGCACAAACACCCGCGCCACCCACCCGTGGAACTCCCGCCCCCTCCCCCACCCATAGCACCAACACCCGCGGAAACCAACCGCATTCGCCCCCCACCCGCGGCACTCCCACCCTCTCCCCCACCCGCAGCACCAACACCCGCGCCACCTACCCGCGGTACCCACCGCATCCACCCACCACCCGTGGCACTCCACCCCCTCCCCCACCCGCAGCACCAACACCCGCACCACCTACCCGCGGTACCCACCGCATCCACCCACCACCCGTGGCACTCCACCTACTCCCCCACCCGCAGCACCAACACCCGCACCACCGGTGGCACTCTGCCCCCTCCCCCACCCACAGCACCAACACCCGCTGCCCCCCCTGCGGCACTCAACGCATCCCCCACATCCGCTCCCACCTGCGGCACTCACGCCCCCACCCGTAGCTCCCACACCTGCAGCACCCCCCGCCCCTCCCCCACCCACTGCAACCCTACCCCTCCCCCATACCCACCTCTCCCCCCGCTGCACTCTTCACCCAACCCGCACCACCACCGCATCTGCCCCTCCTGCACCCACCCCTCCCCCACCCGCACCACCGCCCCAACCCTCGGAACCCCAGCAGCTGCCTCCCACCACCCAACTGCACCACCACTGCTCCAGCCCCTGCGCCTCCTCCGCACCTGTCCCCCCACCCATGGCACCACGCCCCCACCTCCAGCACCCCCCCTCCCCATCCACGGCACTCCCACACCAGCTTCTCCCACAGCCCTCCCACACCCACATCACCCCTGCTCCCAACCCCCCACCGATGGCACCCCCGCCCCTCTCCTACGCACAGCACCCTTCTCCCGCACCCCCACCCCTCCCCTATCTGTAGCACCTGCCCCTGCAACCGTGGCACCCTCAAACCCCCCCCCAAATGCACCACACCGGCAAACCGCCCCCTCCCCCACCCGTGGCACCCCCCCAATCCACCACCATACCCACCTCTCCCCCCGCTACACCCCTGCATCCTCCACTCCACCCGCACCACCACCGCATCTGACCCTCCTGCACCCACCCCTCCCCAATCCGCAACACCCTGCTCCTGCACCCCCTCCCCCACCCATGCCACAGCCCCAACCCTCGGAACCCCCGCAGCCGCCTTCCACCCCCCATCCGCACCACCACTGCACCCGCCACTGCCCCCCCACACCTGTCCCCCACCCATGGCACAACGCCGCCACGCCCAGAACCCACCCACTCCCCTACCCACGGCACTCCCACACCAGCTTCTCCCACAGCCCCCCCAACCCTCCCAAACCTACATCACCCCTGCTCCCAATTTCCCACCCATGGCGCCCCGACCCTCCACTACGCACAGCACCCCTGATCCCGCACCCAAACCCCTCCCCTCCCCTACCTGCAGCACCACCCACCCGCCCCTGCAACCCTAGCACCCTCACACCCACCCACCCCCAACCGCACCACCCGGCAAACTGCCCCCTCCCCCACCCGCGGCACACTTGCCCCTCCCCCACTCCACCCCCATACCCACCTCTCCCCTGCTACACCCCTCCACCCCACCCGCACCACCACCGCACCTGCCCCTCCTGCACCCGCCCCTCCCCCATCCGCAACACCCCTGCTCCCGCACCCCCTCCCCCACCCGCGCCAACCCTCGTAAACCCCCGCAGCCGCTTCCCACACCCCAACCGCAGCACTACTGCACCCGTCCCTGCCCCCTGCACCTGTCCCCACACCCATGGCACCACACTCTCACCCGCAGCCCCCCCTCCCCCACCCACGGCACTCCCACACCAGCTTCTCCCACACCCATATCACCCCTGCTCCCAACCCTCCACCCATGGCACCCCGCCCCTCCCCTACGCACAGGACCCCTGCTCCCGCACCCCCACCCCTCCCCTTCCTGCAGCACCACCCGCCCCCGCAACCGTGGCACCCTCACACCCACCTCCCACCCAACCGCACCACCCCGCCAAATGGCCCCCTCCACCATCACAGCTGGCCCTCCCCAACTGCGTTAACCCCGCACCAGCCCCTCACCCACCCACAGCGCCCTCTGATCCCCTACCCCATCCGCCCCATCCCCGCACCCGCCTCTCCCCTGCCCGCGGCACATCCAGAAAACCACCACACCCCCACAGCCACCACTCCCCCACCCACAGCACCTCCGGCCCCTCCCCCACCCCCATCATCTACAGACACCTTCCCCACCCCCAGCACTTCTACAAACCATCACCCAACCTCCCCCTCTGCAACCCCACCTCCCCCTACATCGCCCCTCCCCACACACAGCACCTCCAGGCCCCCTCCTTCATCCACAGCCTCCTGCACCTGCCCCTGCACCACCAGCAGCATCTACAGACCCCATCCACACCCCCTCACGCCCGCCCCATCCCTGGCACCCTACCCGCAGCATCCTCACACCCGCCCCTTCCCCACCGCCGCACCCCCTCCCCTACCCGCCGCAGCTGCACCAACCGCCCTACCCCAACTGCGGTATCCCTGCACCAGCACCCTCCCCCAACCACCGCAGCAGCACACCTGGCCCACCACAACCGCCGTAACCCCGCACCCACCCCTCACTCATCCACAGCGCCCACGGACCCCCTCCCCCATCCGTGCCATCCCCGCACCTGCCCCTCCCCTGGCTACCGCACATCCACATCACCTACCCCATCCAGATCACGTACCCCACCCGCAACACCCCCGCCACTCCCACAACCACAGCACCTACCCGCCCGCATTATCTACAGACACCCTCCACATCTGTGGACCTCCCACACCTGCCCCTCCCCCACCCGCAACGCCTCTGGACCACCACCCGAACCACCTCCGGACTCCCTCCCCCATCCACAGCTCCCCCGCATCCACCCCTCCCCCATCCACAACATCTACATCCCCCATCCGTGCCATCCCACACCTCCCCCACCCACAGCACTTCTGAAACCCATCACCTAAGCTCACCCCCCCTGCACCTCCAAACGCACACCCCTACATCGCCCCTCCCACACACACATCACCTCCATACCCCCTCCTTCATCCACAGTCCCCCGCACCCACCTCTCCCCCACCAACAGCAACTACACTCCCCATCCGCGCCCCCTCTACACCTCCCCCTCCCCCACCCACAGCACCTCTGCACCCTTTACGCCATCCGTGCCCCTGCACCCACCCCTCCGCCACCCACAACACCTCTGGACCCCCTCCCACACCCACCCCTCCACCACACGTAGCACCTCGGACACCATCCACAGCCGCTACAAGGGATTCCCTGAATCGGGCTGATCAGCCGCACGGATAGGAACCTCACTGAACCCACCCCCTTTCCAAACCCCCCAAACTTTTGTGAGTATAGTTGCTACCAATGGACATTGGATTAATTAGAAACACTAATACTGTGGCCATTATGTGTATAAGCAACACTGCTACCTGTGCCCATTGTGTATAAGTGGCGCTGCTACCTGTGCACACTGTGTGTATAAGCGGCTCTGCTACCTGTGGGCACTGTGTGTATAAGCGGCTTTGCTACCTGTGGGTATTGTGTGTATACGCCGCTCTGCTACTTGTGGGTATTGTGTGTACACGTGGCTCTGCTACCTGTGCCCATTGTGTGTATAAGCACCTCTGCTACCTGTGGGCACTGTGTATAAGCGCCTCTGCTACCTGGGGGTATTGTGTGTATAAGCGGCTCTGCTAGCTGTGGGCACTGTGTGTATAAGCGTCTCTACCCCCTGTGGGTATTGTGTGTATAAGCGGTTCTGCTACCTGTGGGTAATGTGTGTACATGTGGCTCTGCTACCTGTGCCCATTGTGTGTATAAGCCCCTCTGCTACATGTGGGCACTGTGTGTATAAGCGCCTCTGCCCCCTGTGGGTATTGTGTGTATAAGCGGTTCTGCTACCTGTGGGTAATGTGTGTATAAGCGGCTCTGCTACCTGTGGGTATTGTGTGTATAAGCGGTTCTGCTACCTGTGGGTATTGTGTGTATAAGCGGCTCTGCTACCTGTGGGCATTGTGTGTATAAGCGGCTCTGCTACCTGTGGCCACTGTGTGTATAAGCGCCTCTGCTACCTGTGGGTATTGTGTGTATAAGCGGCTCTGCTACCTGTGGCCATTGTGTGTATAAGCGGCTCTGCTACCTGTGGGTATTGTGTGTATAAGCGGCTCTGCTATCTGTGGGCACTGTGTGTATAAGCGCCTCTGCCCCCTGTGGGCACTGTGTGTATAAGCGGCTCTGCTACCTGTGGCCATTGTGTGTATAAGCGGTTCTGCTACCTGTGGGCGCTGTGTGTATAAGCGACTCTGCTACCATTGGGTATTGTGTGTAAAGGCTGCCCTGCTACCTCTGGCCACTGTGTGGATACGTGGCTCTGATACCTGTAGCCACTGTGTGTATAAGCTGCGCTGCTACCTGTGGGCGCTGTGTGTATAAGCTGCACTGCTACCTGTGGGTATTGTGTGTATAAGGAGAGAGAATTGACTACATAGGAGAGGAATGAGTTAAACTCCTGTGAGGGGTGGACCTAGCTGTGAGGTAGTACAGCCTTAGGAAAAGGGGAGGGTTAGGGTATATATAGGCAGGAGTGGCCATTTTGGGTCTCTTTGCTTGTGAATTTCCTTGGGTGAGTGCTGCTTTGCAGATTTGTCACCCTTACATTCTTACTTTAATTTACAAGTTTACTGAATTGGGAAGCATGGCCTCCAGCCGCCCACGCCGGTCAGCTGGTGCCCCAGCCCGTTATCAGTCTGGTGAGGCTGGTCCCGGGGCAGGGGTGGCCGGCTCTGCTGATGCCGTACCTTCCCCCGTGGCCCCTCAGATGGCAGGGGTTTTGGAGCGCAGAACACGCTCATCTGGCGACCCAATGGTCGGGTCTGCCTCTGCGGGAGGGCGCGGTCGGCGGTCCGGGGCGGCTCGGCGGTCTGGTCTCCTGGAGAGGGGCGAGCAACAGCCCTCGCCTCCGGGGTCGGCCAGGGGTGCCGGGAACGCGGGTGCCCGCGGGCGCGCGCCGGCGCGCCCCGCCGGGCGCCTTCCGGCACCCGCTGCTTCCACTCCCGCACTCTCACGCTTGCCGGGGGCCGGATAGAGGCCCCAGGCGGGGGGGTGAGAGCCGGGCGGGAGCTCGTGGCGATCCGGGCCGGGCCCGTCGCGGGGCCCAGCGCAGGATCGTCAGGTACGAGTGCAGAGACCTCAGCGGAGGGCGCCCGGGCTGTAAGCGGTGGGGCGCGCGCACGGCGTGCGCGCCCATGCGCGGCTCCAGCGGCGTCTCTCACGCACGTGTGCGCGCAGCGACGCCGCAGCCCTCTGTGTCCCCCCAGCCCTCTTCGTCGCGGCCGGATCCCGGCGCGACGGGGGGGGGAGGAGGCCTGGCAGGGATCAACCAGGTTTTAGGGGGTATGAGCCCAGCGGTGTTGAGGGCACAGCATAGCGGGCACATAGTGTCTCACGGAGCGGGACCAACCCTGCTGGCCGAGCTGGCTCTGTCCGGCGGAGGGTTGGCCTCAGAGAAGGGGCAGAGCGGGAGCCGGGCATCACTCCCAGGGGACGGGGGCAGGGAGTTTCAGGATGGATGGATGGATGGATATCCGGGGTGAGTTATCCTGAAGTCGCGTACCCTCCCCCCCTGGGCCGACCTGGCCGCGGAGTGGATGGGTCCTGGCTGCCTATGCCCAGCGGTGGTTCTAATCGCCGCGTGCCTCCGGCACGGCAGCCATCAGGCGACGTCACGGCGTCCCGGGGTCACGCTGAACCGCAAGGCGCGTTTGCGTCGGCCCTTGCCACGGTGGTGGCGGCGTTAGGTCCGCTCGCCGTGGCCCCGGAGCTCGAGGGCGGGTCCGGGGGGGTGCCGGGCGGATCGGGCTCTGGTGCCGTTTCAGCCGCCCAGAGGGTAGCGCGCGCGTGCCCGGAGCTTGGAGCGGCCGCGGCACAGCTGCATCTGCAGCCGCGGCAGGGCGAGAGCGTGCAGTCATCTGGCACGCCTGCTCTTGGACGGGCTAGGCGCACGCCACTGTTTGTGTCCGGGTCCTCTCCCCCTTTTCTGCCCACAGATGTTCAAGCAGTTACAGGGGTATCGGAATCGGAAGATGAGGATGCTACGTATGTCGAGCCTGAGGAATCCGGATCTGACCAATCTACGGTTTCAGGTGAGGCGGCACAGACGGGGTCGGTTTCAAGTACGCCCTCGTGTTCGCGCAGCTCTTCCCCTTCCTCCTCTTCTTCCTCTTCTTCCTCCTCCTCCCTTTCTTCGGCAGCGTCCGACGTGAGTAGCACGACGAAGGCGAAGAAAAGGGCGACTAAATACGCCAAGAAGGCGGCTGGGCAGCGGGAGAGGCGTAAGAGGCGAAGGCGGCTTAGCAAGGAATCTCGCAGGGCCAAGAAGCGACGCGACCTGCCAGGCGTGGTCCGCTGCGAATATACCGCGGTCATGCGGGGGCTTAGGGATAGCTGCAGCAAGAAGATTCGCAGGGGGGACTACGTGGATGTCTTTGTCTTGACCAAGGACGCTAAAAAAGATTTTAAGGCAGCAACCGCCAAGAAGGGCATAGGGGCAGAGGCGTTCCGTACGTTTGATAACTGGCTGGCGGGTTTCTGGGTTTTCGCGGCTTGTTACCTTGAGGACAGGCCAGAGGAACATATCAATGTAATTCGGTACCTGCATCTCGTGCACGATATGCAACGCACGTCGGCGGGTAACGAATGGCGTAGGTATGATGAGGAATTCCGGGAGAAGCAGGACGGGTTGTACGTTATGGACTTCGGTTTCAAGGACGTGGAGGTCTGGCTTAAGGTCACCAGGGCCTCGCAGCAGGCCAAGGAGCCCCGGAGCGCAGGGGCGGACGGACACCGCGCTGGGTCGTCCGCCCATGCGCCCGGCGGGTCGGCCAAGCCAGGTAGGTCGGCCGTCCGGGCAGGGAAGCAGCCAGCAACGAAAGGACTCTGTTTCGCGTTTAACAACGCGGCATGTTCCTACGGCAAGCAGTGTCGATTCCGTCACGCTTGCCTCGACTGCGGGGGTTCCCACCCGGGCTCATCCTGCTTCAAGAATAGTCGGCAGGGCCCCCGTACTAAGCAATCCTACACTAGAGCGGCGTCAGGCGGGAGCGCTCCACAGGGCGCCAACGCCAATTAAGTTAGAGGCTATGGGTAGATGGTTGGATTGGTATCCGAATAGGGAGGATGCCAGGTTTTTATATTCAGGTTTTCGTTCTGGTTTCCGTTTGCCTGTTGCGAGCGATGTTACGGTTCGGGCACAGAGGAACCTCCAGTCTGCTCGGGCCTTGCCTTTAGTGTTGCGGGAAAAGGTTGATAAAGAGGTCAGGCTGGGCAGGATGGAGGGGCCGTTTTCTACACCCCCAGTGGAGGACCTCGTCATCTCCCCGGTGGGGGTGGTCCCCAAGAAAACGCCCGGTTCCTTTCGTCTGATTCAGCACCTTTCCTACCCAGCGGGGGCCTCGGTCAACGACGCCATACCTCCGGCTCATTGCTCGGTAGTATATCAGTCGTTTGACGAGGCGCTTGATTTGGTCCGCAGCTACGGCGCTGGGGCCCTCATGGCAAAGATCGACGTCGAATCCGCTTTTAGGTTGCTGCCCCTCCATCCGGACTCATTCCGTTTTATGGGCTTCCGGATTGGATCGGAATATTTCATTGACAAATGTTTGCCGATGGGATGTTCCGTTTCATGCTCGTATTTCGAACGTTTTAGCACCTTCCTGCATTGGTGCGTGGAGTCTTCGTCGGGTGGGCACGGGGTTGCCCACTACCTCGACGATTTCCTTTGTACGGGACCAGCGGATTCGCCGCGGTGCGGCAACTTGCTTTTTAGTATACGTGCATTGTTTTGGCATTTCGGAGTGCCAGTGGCCGAGGACAAAACGGAGGGGCCGGTTTCTTGCCTGTCATTCCTGGGAATCGAGATCGACACGGTGTCAGGCGAGTGTCGCCTTCCTTTGGACAAAGTGGCTAAGCTTCGCGAAGCCATTGGCCATTTCATGGGTTCGCGCAAGGTTAAGCTGCGGCAGGCACAATCCTTGCTGGGCATGTTTAACTTTGCATGTCGGGTCATCCCGATGGGCAGGGTTTTCTGCCGGAAGCTTGAAAGAGTGACTGCGGGGTGTGCCAGGCCGCACCACTTTGTACGCTTGTCCGCGGAGTTAAAAAGGGATCTGGCAGTATGGGCCTCGTTCCTGGAGGATTTCAACGGTGTGCGCATATGGCAGGCTCCAACGGTCGACAGCGCTAGATTGCAGCTGTTCACCGACGCGGCTGGAGCCTCCGGTTTTGGTTGTTATCTTGAGGGATCTTGGTGCGCGGCATCATGGCCGGCGGACTGGCACCAGGCGGGTTTGACTAAGGACCTTCTTCTCCTGGAACTTTTTCCCATCATGGTTGCGCTGGAAATTTGGGGCGAGCGGCTAGCACATCGCAGCATCCTGTTCAGATGCGACAATCTGGGCGTGGTGCACGCGATTAACAACCAGAGGGCAAAATCGCTGGTGGTGCTACGGGTGCTAGGGCAGTTGCTGCTTACTTGCCTGCGCAGGAACGTGTGGTTTCGCGCGCAACACGTGCCAGGTCTGGAGAATGGGGTCGCTGATGCGCTGTCACGAGGGCAATGGGATAGGTTTTACTTGTTGGCTCCCGAGGCCGACGAACGGGGTTTTCATTGTCCCGGTTATGTCTGGCAGGTCATCGAGCAGGACTGGAGGGTCTAGCACTGCGATCGGTCGCGCCATCCACGCTTAAGGCTTACGAGCAGGCCTGGAGCGAATGGGAAGAATTTGCTAGAGGACGGAAACAACGAGGTAAGAGCGGGCATCGGATGATGCTTTCTTTTATTTGGCAGCTTTATGTTTCGGGTAGGTCTAGAGCGGTGGTGTCCCGGTACTTGGCTGGCATTGCGTTCTTCTGCAGAATTAAGGGTGTTCCCGATGTGACGAAAAGTGGGATTCTGCTTAAGGCAATGAAAGGATGGGCGCACGTGGCGCCTACGCCGCCTGACAGAAGGCGGCCCATCGATGCGGCTTTGCTGCCGGGCATCATTGGGTCGGTTGGAGCCATCGCATCGTCTATGTTTGAATCGCTGCTTTTTAGATTGGCGTTCTCTATGGCTTACCACGGTGCCTTTAGGATATCGGAGTTGGTAGCGCCTTCTAAGCAAACGGATTCGCGCATGCTGGTAGGGGACGTGGTGGTGAGTGGGAGGTCCTTGCTGTGCAGATTGCGACGCTCTAAGACGGACCAGGTGGGGAAGGGCCGATGGGTCACCCTGGTTCCGGCACTTGAGGAGAGCATATGCCCAGTACGGTTGGCAGTACAATATGAGGCAGTGAGGCCCGACTGTCGGGGGTCGTGGTTGCTGCACTATGACGGGCTGCCAGTAACGAAGTTCCAATTTCGGTGGATGATGGGTCGCTGTCTGGCGAGCTTGGGCCTTTCCCCCTCCCACTTCGGTACACACTCCTTCCGCATAGGGGCTGCTACGGCGGCAGCGGCCGCGGGTTTTTCGGGGGCCCAAATCCAGGCGGTGGGACGATGGAAGTCGTCCTGTTATAAGCGGTACATTCGCCCCGTCGCCTGAGATGTTTTGCTTAAGCGTAGCTGGCCTTCATAAAGTTAAAGTAAGATCATGTTTGCTTTGTGTTTATGCATCTGTTATGTTCACTGTACGTTGGTTTGTTTACCCGTGTGTTATCCTACTCAGGGATTAGCCACTCGCCGCTGCTGGCGTGAGCCGGCAGCGGGGGTCTGGAGTTATTTTGCGATTTTTGCCTGACTTGACGGACTGAATTCTAATCATTAATTCGGCTGATCTTTTTCTTCTAAGTCCCTCAGCAGGTTTTTATGCTTTCACCTCCAGCTGAGTTATTTCATGTTTTACCCTCTTTTTTATACCCCCCCCCCCCCCCCCCCCCTATTTAATTTTTTTTTTTTTTTTGCCTTTCCCTTAATGTTTTAATGTTTGCATCAAATTGGCTAGAAGCTCGGGAGATCGGCTAGGCCGTGACTGCTGCGACATTAGGAAGCAATATTTTTTTTTTCTTTTTGGCAGATCCTTCAGGTTAACACAATTACAATTTATGGTTAGAATTCTAGTAACACATTTTACCCCTTTTTCCTTCCCTTCAGGTTGTTTCGCTGATGGCTTGTCCGTTTGGGTGGTCGGCCACTCGTATGTCTTTTGGGCAGCAAGGTTTTTGGCCTCTGATACTTCTCAGAGGTTTCCTGGAGGTCAGGGAATCAGATGGCTTGGTTGGCGAGGAATGATGTGGAAAGATCTATTGAGTAGACTAGTCAGTCAGGCCAGGAAGCATGGAGTTCCCAAGGTTTTGGTTGTCCACTTAGGTGGCAACGACCTAGGGAAGAGGACTTCCTTGGAGCTACGGTGGGCCATGATACAAGATCTGGCAAGGGTGGCCGCAGCATGGACCAATTGTATATTGGTATTTTCCCTGATGGTGCCAAGGTTGAGTTGGCGAGGTGTGGAGGACGGACGCGTAATAGATGAGGCCAGGATAAAGGTGAATGAGGCGGTGGCGAAGTGGGTCTTGGCCCACGGAGGTAAAGTGGTTCGCCACCCTAGGATTCGGTTCCGAGACAAACACCTTTTTCGGCCTGATGGTGTACATCTATCCAATGAGGGGATGATGTTTTTCCTGGAGGATCTGTTCCTAGTGTTGCAGGAGTTAGGGTAGGTTATGGTGGCGGTGCGAGGACTCTGGGATGGAGTCCTTCGCTTTTGGCGGAAAAGAACGGCAGTTTGTAGTTGTATGGTTTTTTATAGGTAGTAAGTTTCAGTGTTATATGGTTTAGGTGCACTCACCTCCATCGACTTAATGGCCGCTCGACTACCCATCCGGGAGGCAGCGGCAGGGCACCCAGGAGCGGTGGGAAGTCACTGTGGGGGTTGTGTTGACACCTATTACCGGTTTTGATAGGGTGCTGGACGGTTTCGGTCAGTTTACCATTTTAAGTTTACCAATAGTTTAATAGAGCCGTTCTTTTTTCTGCCACCATTATGCCGGCTGATTCGGCATCTTAACAAACTTTTTCCCAATTACAGGTTTTGCTATGGTTAGGGTCAAATAAATAGCTAGCAATTTTTCTGCCAAAATCAAGTCTCCGTGTCTTTATTTACTGGTATAAGAGGTAACTAAGGTTTACTTGAATAAAGGGGGTCCACCAAATATCACTAGGATGTTTAGGAGAGAGAATTGACTACATAGGAGAGGAATGAGTTAAACTCCTGTGAGGGGTGGACCTAGCTGTGAGGTAGTACAGCCTTAGGAAAAGGGGAGGGTTAGGGTATATATAGGCAGGAGTGGCCATTTTGGGTCTCTTTGCTTGTGAATTTCCTTCCCGCCCTCCCGCCCTATGGGTAGAGGTTGTGTTTGTTTTGACACGGAGTGCATTGGCGTTTAATTGCTTGGCTGGTTTATTCGTTGGCTATTTATAGGCGGAAAAGAACGGCAGTTTGTAGTTGTATGGTTTTTTATAGGTAGTAAGTTTCAGTGTTATATGGTTTAGGTGCACTCACCTCCATCGACTTAATGGCCGCTCGACCACCCATCCGGGAGGCAGCGGCAGGGCACCCAGGAGCGGTGGGAAGTCACTGTGGGGGTTGTGTTGACACCTATTACCGGTTTTGATAGGGTGCTGGACTGTTTCGGTCAGTTTACCATTTTAAGTTTACCAATAGTTTAATAGAGCCGTTCTTTTTTCTGCCACCATTATGCCGGCTGATTCGGCATCTTAACAAACTTTTTCCCAATTACAGGTTTTGCTATGGTTAGGGTCAAATAAATAGCTAGCAATTTTTCTGCCAAAATCAAGTCTCCGTGTCTTTATTTACTGGTATAAGAGGTAACTAAGGTTTACTTGAATAAAGGGGGTCCACCAAATATCACTAGGATGTTTAGCGGCTCTGCTACCTGTGGGTGTTGTGTGTATAAGCGGCTCTGCTACCTGTGGCCATTGTGTGTATAAGCGGCTCTGCTACCTGTGGCCACAGCACCTTGGTATTTAATCTACAGTGCATTGCTGTTACTCATCTGGTACTTCATAATGCAGACACTAGCAATATATACTACACTCTACACTATGTTATTCATTGTGCCCTGCGGCCACTCTGCATGCCCTCACAAAGGCCTACGCCCCCTTACAATATTTACCCACTGCCATAAAAAAAAAAATCAGGTAATACTCCATCTAAAAACAATTATAGCACAGCTGAAGCCCGTGCAGGGGATAACGGGTCGTAGCCTCTTGCAACGGTATTTTCTCTCTAACCCCTTGCCTCTCTTTATCCTCTCCCTACCACCCTGACTCTCCCTATCCTTTACCCTTCACACAGCGTTTCTGCACATTCCCTTTCTCCCCCCCTACGCATCTCTATCTTATCTCAACTGGACACCATTTCTGTATGCCCTCTATACTGCCCTGCGTTTCTGATTCTGTTATCTACCGCCCTGCGTATGTTCAAAGGCGTGCAGAGGTTAACGGGGCGTAGCCCCTAACGACGGTGTGAAGAGCGCCCGTAGGGCGCGATGAATCACCTAGTATATATATATACTGTGTGTGTGTGTATGTATATATATATATATATATATATACTGTATATATTTAGTCTACCTATATATACACATGTTTAAAGGACCAGGTATATACTGGTTCACCTGAGTCTCAACCCCCATGCTTGGCTCCATCCCTCTCTGGAAACCCCCCTTGCAAATCCTGCATGTGCCCTTGCCTGACCTCCCTGTTTTTAATCAAGCACTGATATACTGCAGGTCATGTGTCCCAGAATAAGGCACAATAGAATTGATTCACCCCATATCTCCATGCTCAGTATTATTATGCCAGCTTTCACCACATACTTGCCTACTTTTGAAAAGGCATTTCAAGGAGATTGTGAAGGTAACACCTCTCAGCGCGGACGTGTACTGCTACATCTGAGAGGCGCGTCATAAACATGACTTACATCCAAATGTAAATGAGCCCCAAAGTTAGTAAGATCTACTTGTTGAAGAAAAGACACTGATAGTTTTCAGGATTTGTTTGTATAGTGGGGGTCATTCCGAGTTGTTCGCTCGCAAGCGGATTTTAGCAGATTTGCTCATGCTAAGCCGCCGCCTACTGGGAGTGAATCTTAGCATCTTAAAATTGCGAATGATGTATTCGCAATATTGCGATTACACACCTCGTAGCAGTTTCTGAGTAGCTTCAGACTTACTCGGCATCTGCGATCATTTCAGTGCTTGTCGTTCCTGGTTTGATGTCACAAACACACTCGTTCGCCCAGACACTCCCCCGTTTCTCCGGCTACTCCTGCGTTTTTTCCGGAAACGGTAGCGTTTTTTCCCACACGCCCATAAAACGGCCTGTTTCCGCCCAGTAACACCCATTTCCTGTCAATCACATTACGATCGCCAGAACGATGAAAAAGCCGTGAGTAAAAATCCTAACTGCATAGCAAATTTACTTGGCGCAGTCGCAGTGCGGACATTGCGCATGCGCATTAAGCGGAAAATCGCTGCGATGCGAAGATTTTTACCGAGCGAACAACTCGGAATGACCCCCATTGTGTTTTACAAGAGGTTCCATATACTGTAAGTGGCCATAGGGATCATTGTGCTTTATAACCAATGCAGGGAAATGGCACTGATGATCCCATTTGAATGTATATATCTCTGATTTATTTTCCCCCCAAGAATGTAACAGCTGCATAATGGGGATAAGGTGTAATCAGGGAGATTGCTGGACTATTCAGGGAGTGAGGAAGATTGCTGCTATTTCAGGGAGTCTCCTGCAGAATGAGGGAGGATAGGCGACTATGGTGATCATTCCGAGTTGTTCGTTCGCTAGCAGTTTTTAGCAGCCGTGCAAACGCTATGCCGCCGCCCACTGGGAGTGTAATTTAGCTTAGCAGAAGTGCGAACGAAAGGATCGCAGAGCAGCGGCAAAGTTTTTTTAGTGCAGTTTTAGAGTAGCTCAATACCTACTCAGCGCTTGCAATCACTTCAGACTGTTCAGTTCCTGTTTTGACGTCACAAACACGCCCTGCGTTCGCTCAGCCATGCCTGCATTTTTCCCGGCACGCCTGCGTTTTTTCGAACACTCCCTGAGAACGGTCAGTTGACACCCAGAAACGCCCTCTTCCTGTCAATCACTCTGCGGCCAGCAGTGCGACTGAAAACCTTCGCTAGACACTGTGTGAAACTACATCGGCCGTTGTAATAGTACATCGTGCGTGCGCATTGCGCCGCATACGCATGTGCAGAAGTGCCATTTTTTGCCTCATCGCTGCACAGCAAACGAATGCAGCTAGCGATCAACTCGGAATGACCACCAATGTTTCACCAACATAATGGGCAATGGGCCTAATTCAGATCTGATCACAGCAGCAAATTTGTTAGCTAATGGGCAAAACCATGTGCATTGCAGGAAGGGGGGGGGGGGGGGGAGGTGCAGATATAACATGTGCAGAGAGTTAGATTTGGGTGGGTTATTTTGTTTCTGTGCAGAGTAAATACTGGCTGCTTTATTTTTACACTGCAATTTAGATTTCAGTCTGTAGTCACCCCACCCAAATCTAACTCTCTCTGCACATGTTACATCTGCCCATCTGCAGTGCACATGGTTTTGCCCATTAGCTAACAAATGTGCTGCTGCGATCAGATATGAGATAGTCCCAGTATATGCTGGACAGATTTACTTAGTATATAACTTTTCCGTATATATGTGATAAATATGTATGGCCAGTAATAGATATGATGATATGTGATCTAGCAGAATTGTATAGTCTTTAATGCTATTTCTGCCTGGTACGATTGCAATGACAGGTCCCGTGACCCGTGCTGTGCTCTCCAGAAGCCAGGAGTGGTGCAGTGATGGGTTTTACACATCAGGAACACTGAGTGGGTTATAGTCAGATAATCTCTGTGGGAATCTTTGATTCCTCTCAAGCTGTGATTCACTATTTGTTCTCTGATGTTTCTTTGATCTGGTCTAATTTGTTCAGATGAAATGATCAGCCATCTGCAGCTTCCCATTTAAGTACTGATCATTCAGTTATGCGGCAGGGACCGATTCAGCGGATAAGTCACTGACAAATGTTTGTGTTATAGTTATTTTTGTAATAGTTTATGCCGCTCATAACTTTATTGTGATTACATAAACCTTTTACTTAAGCTAGCTTATCACTAAATAAAACCACACCACACACTGAAATAAAGACACGGACACAGTAGCTAGAGTTAAAGGTCAGACGATGTTTATTAATCGCTGACCAACTCTTTAAACTAATAATTGAGGCCGAATTAGAATTGAATTGAATATATATTAACTTTAGTTTGGAGGATGGCAAACAGAAAACCGCTGCCAAACACCAGCACCCGTCACCTAGATGACAAACCACCAAACCAAGGAGGGGAGTACACATACCCCGCCTCCTTCCCGCATAACCCGCATTGTGCTGGCCTTACCCCTCTTTCTCTGGCAAACGTTCGGTTCCCGCAGGGGAACGTCTAAATGTCCAACCGCAAGAAAAGGACACACCTGCCGTCCATTTAAAGAGGGAGCCCCACAATGACCACTTATGCCTGTGTGACAGCTGGTTGGCAGCGATTTCCCGCCAATCTGGCTTTCAATAGCCCACAGCAAGAACAAAAAACGTAGACGCATTCTGGGAGGGCGGGCGGGCATAAACTGAAAGGCAAGAGGGAGTCTAGCAAGATGGCCACCCCCTATATACTAACCTAAGACCCTCCTCTTCATCCTGATGCACAACCCCTTAAACCAATAGGAAAAAACCAACCGGGAAAACTGATCTGCCTAGCAACTGCTTAGTCATTTAACAACCAATCACAAAAAGTTGATCGCTTATATGGCCTCAGGCTTATGCAGCCTTCAGCTTATCTAAGCCGCTCATAACTTTATTGTGATTACATAAACCTTTTACTTAAGCTAGCTTATCACTAAATAAAACCACACCACACACTGAAATAAAGACACGGACACAGTAGCTGGAGTTAAAGGTCAGACGATGTTTATTAATCGCTGACCAACTCTTTAAACTAATAATTGAGGCCGAATTGAATTGAATATATATTAACTTTAGTTTGGAGGATGGCAAACAGAAAACCGCTGCCAAACACCAGCACCCGTCACCTAGATGACAAACCACCAAACCAAGGAGGGGAGTACACATACCCCGCCTCCTTCCCGCATAACCCGCATTGTGCTGGCCTTACCCCTCTTTCTCTGGCAAACGTTCGGTTCCCGCAGGGGAACGTCTAAATGTCCAACCGCAAGAAAAGGACACACCTGCCGTCCATTTAAAGAGGGAGCCCCACAATGACCACTTATGCCTGTGTGACAGCTGGTTGGCAGCGATTTCCCGCCACCAAGGTTTTCCAAACCGCCACCGCCATCCGCAAACAGAACCTTAACCAACCAGAAACTAACTAGCTCTAACGAAAAAGACCGAAAATATCTTCCAGAAAAAACTGCACTCCTTCCGGAGAAAGGTGAACCCCATCGTCTCTATAGAACTGCCTGTTCCGCAGCACCAGCAGAGGATGCTTAATTGCCACTCCGCCTATGGCCTTGACAAACAGAGACACCGTCGAGTTCACCTTTTTGCGTGCTTTCTCCAGCGCCGAGAAACGCACCGCACCACGCCAATGGAAACGGGGCACCATTTCCGACCAGACAATGCATACCCCAGGCCAGTGACAACGTATCGCCACCACATCCGCCTTTATAGACAAAATCAAGTCTATGCCTTTAACTCGGCCCAGATCATTACCACCCAGATGAATGATAATACAACTGGGGCGACCCCAGCGGCGCTCCCTAGAAAAAGGGACGCGCAACAAATCACCCCATAACATGCCCCTAACACCTAACCATCTAAATTGCCGGGACCCAAAAATCTCAGTCGCCCTAGATGCCATGGGATGTTTCTCCGCCCAAAAAACATATGAATGACCAACCATCCATATGTGGTCTCCAAAATTGCTGACAGCTGTAAAAGAAAATATCCTAATGTCAGATTATGCACATAATCTGTAACTTAAACACAACGTAACCAATAAAACCCAAGTGAAGGAGAAAACTCAAAAAACCTCCCGTGGACCTTGGTAGAACAGCCAATTGAAATTAGGCCCCCTCGGAGGAAAAATTTTAAAAATTCGCTTCACACCCTCGATTCCTGAACGGTAAGCGTTCAAAAACCGACGAGTAAACACGTTTTTGGGTTAGCGCAACAGGCGCACTTATAACTTATCTATACGGACATAGGACTTATAGGAGGCCGACTTCCAGCGACCCAACTCCCGAATAGCCGCCGGTGATGAACCAGCGGCCGCCGCATGGGTAGCCGCCCCAATCCGAAAGGAATGAGTACCGAAGTCCGCCTCCTGCAAGCCCAACGCCGTCAAACATTTCTTGAACACCGATGAGAACTGAAACTTTGTCAGAGGGTCCAACTGCGCGTGCACCAGCAACTGGTTGCCCCCCGGAGGTCTTAACCGCACATACTCTTGCGTCAACCGCAGCGGGCAAACGCCCATACCTCCCTGAGCCTCCAAGGACAACCAGCGACCCCGACCTGTTTGATCTGTCTTGGACCGCACAATCCTACAGAGCAACAGGCCCTCCTGCAAGCGCACATTCTCGTAGAGCAGACCCGATTCCCGGGACGCCTTGCTGCTCGCCACTAGCTCGCTCACCCGAAAAGCCCCGAAAAAGGCCAGGGCATACGCGCTACTAAACAATGCCACCTCAAATTCCGAGGACGCAATCTGAGGTAGCACACGCAGCAATTCCGCTAGCAGCTGCAACGTTATAGGCCTACGTGAATCCGCAGGCGCCGGGTGCAACCTAGCCCAACCTTTCAGCGCTCTGGAAAGGACAAACGACCCCGTGGGGTCCGTTGTCCCGTGGAGTCGCGAGTGAAAGGCGATGCCCGCAAGGGCAGTAGCCATGGCCGCTTTTGACCTACCGTTTTGGTAATGCTCCCAAACAAAGGTCAACAGGGCGTCGGCCGAGGACTCACCTGCTACCCCGTACCTACTCTGAAAGGCTGACCAATCCCGCCATGCAGCATCATACGCTCGTAGCGTAGAGGGAGCCAGTGCACACCTGGCCAACGCCGTTAGACCGCTTCGACCATCTGCCAGACAGAAGGTGGGCACTGTAACCCCTTTGCCTCCGCTCCCGGAACCAACGTCCTGAATTTGTCAAACTGGAACCGGGACAATGCATCCGCAATTCCATTGTCAACTCCAGGTACGTGGCGAGCCCTAAAATTAATATTGCGCTGCAAACAAACCAACACTAAATGCCTTAGCAATCGCAGCGCCTGCGGAGATGAGGAACGCTGGTTATTAATCGCATGCACTACCCCTAAGTTGTCGCAAAGAAACAAAATGTCCCTATTTGCGAACCGTCCGGCCCATAACTCAAGCGCCACTAAGATCGGGAACAATTCCAGCAGAAGCAGGTTCTTGGTAAACCCACGCGTTACCCAAGATGCCGGCCAGGCCGCAGCGCACCATGAGCCAGCGAAGAACGCGCCGAAACCTCGACTGCCTGAAGCATCCGTGAACAACTGCAGCTGCTTACTGGAACAACAAGGAGCGGGCCACAACACTTCCCTGTTGAAGGACACCAGGAACGAGACCCAAATCCGCAAATCATCCTTGATCTCGCGGGGAAGGTACACGGAGTGATTCTGTCGAACCGTCCCCGCGGTGGCCCGCTCAAGTTTGCGACAGAAAATCCTACCCATGGGGATAATCCGACACGCAAAATTGAGAGAGCCAAGCAAGGACTGCACCTGTTTAAGCCGAACCCTGCGTTTTCCTAAACAGTCTGTAATCAAACCCAATAGTTTCCGCACCTTATCCTCGGGCAAGCGACAGCACCCCCCTACCGTGTCAATCTCGATACCTAAATAGCTAAGACAAGTGCAAGGACCCTCGCACTTATCCTGCGCAACCGGTACCCCTAAAGCGCAGAATAACGACCTGGCCACCGAGAGAATGTCCCCACAGACCGAACTGTCTCCGGGGCCTACAAAAAGAAAGTCATCCAGGTAGTGAGCCACCCCCATGTGCCCGGAGGCGGTCTGGACGCACCAGTGCAAAAACGTGCTAAAGCACTCAAAGTAGGCGCAGGAGACAGAGCAACCCATGGGGAGACACCGATCGACGTAGAATTCGCCCCCTATTTTGAAACCCAGAAACCGCAGGGAATCTGGGTGTAGCGGGAGTAGCCGAAAGGCCGACTCCACGTCCAATTTTGCCAACAGACTCCCCGGACCACAATCCCGCACTAATCGCAGCGCGTCGTCAAACGACTGATATCGAACTCTGCATTGGGCTTCCGGGATAGCGTCGTTGACCGACAGCCCCGGCGGGTGCGACAAGTGCTGTATCAAACGAAACTTACCTATGGCCTTCTTGGGCACTACCCCTACTGGGGAAATGCACAAGGAGGGCAACGGGGAAAGGGCGTAGGGCCCAGCCATGCGCCCCAGCCCAATCTCCCCGTCAACCTTCCGCCGGACTTCCTGCGGGAATTCCCGAGCCGATCTCAAATTCTGGCGTGCAACCACATACACCGAATCCGGGATTGGCAAACGAAAACCGTGCTGAAAGCCCTGCAAGAGAAACGATGCCGCCGACTCATCGGGGTACAAGGTAAGCCAGCGCTGCAACTCGGGAACTATAATCGGGGAGAAGGCCTTACTTGCCAATTCCACCGGCCTCGGTGGAAGCGGCAGGCTTACCGCCTGTCGCCGCGGTGCATTCCTTGGCCGGGTGACTGGCTCCGCACAACCTGCATGAGTGGCGAAAACGACAGCCCGTTCCTTTGCCGCATTTGCCGTCGTTGTAGGCAAAGCACTTGCCTTTTCCCGTCAATCGAGAAGCCACCGCCCCGGCCGCCCCGAGCTTCTTGGCCGTGACGTCCGGGGTGGGTTTGACCTGCTGCGTGACCTCCAACCACACCTCAACATCCTTAAAACCCGCGGGCAGGGTGGGGTTGCCATCCTGATTGCGACGAAACTTCTCGTCGTAATCCCGCCACGCGGAACCCTTGGATTTTAAGTACATATCGTGTACTAAAAACAAATATTTCACCAAGTTGGCATACTCCGCGGGACGCGATTCCGTGTAGCAAGCCATGAACACCAAAAACCCACGCAGCCACTGGTGAAAATTGCGAAACGCATTTTCCCCAATACCACCTGGTTTCTTGGCCGCGTCAAAACCCTGCCGCATTTCCTCTGTAAGGGTGAATATGTCTACATACTTCCCCTTACGTATTTTTTCCCGCATGCGCTTACGAACCCCTCTTGTCACTGCCGTGTTGGCGCAATGTACCATCTCGCCGTAACGGGGAGGGTCGGAGGGGACCACCTGCGCAGGAGCGGCCACCTTGTGCGCCTCCTTGGCCATTCGCCGCGCGATGAGCCTAGCTAATTTACGCGGGCGCCGCGGAGAGCCGGATGATACGCTGCTAGAAGATGAGGAACTACAAGTTGAAACGTGTAAAGGAATATTTAGCTCACCGGAGTTTGAAGGACCCGGAACCGCGTCGTCCGCTGCACCCGCCTCCGCTGATGGCCGTACCTCCACGTTCGCAGTCGCGCTTGTCCGTGACCTTCGCCTCGTGACGGGCGTAGCCCCTGAATTAGACGGAACCTGCAAGGGAGAAAAAGAGGGGACAACCGGCACCGGGGGAACCAGAACATCATTAACACTTGTCCGCAAATGCGGAGGCGGAGAGCCCGTCCCCCCGTTCCGTGGCGGATGGCCGCCCGGCAGCTGCAGGGAGGGGGCCCCCGCCGAGGTGTACCCGATCGACTGCGTAAAGGCTGACCCGCTCACTGCACCGAAACTCGCGGGGTAAGACGGCCGCCACGCCGTATGCGGCGGGCAGCCGCCCGCCCCCGCCCATCCGTATGACGCCGGAAGGAACTGAGGGGGCGCCGCGAGAGGGGGCCAACTCTGTGCCACCTGATACCCACCGCCCGGTGCTTGCCCTGACTGCAGGCCCGCAAAGGCCGGCAAGGGCACCGCGACTCGGGGGCCACCGACCGACCACGTGGACTGCACGCCGGCGCCCGCGCTGGCCCCGTGCGGGGAAAACTGTGTGCCGGACACCGTCATGAAGCCCATGGAAGGCATGCTGGCGGCTAAGGGGAATGCTGGAGCCGGAGGCCACGCAAAACCCCCGGGGAAGGACTGGCTCCCCGCGAAGCCTTGCTGCGCTGCTACCGAAAGCGCCCCGCCGGGCGTCATATAAGCCGCCGAGACGGATGTCTGTGTGGACCCAAACTGAAAAGGACCGGGAAGGGCGTGGAGAGGGGTTTGAAAACCGACGAGCGGGGGCGCCGTTAATGGCGTCGGGGCGTCTGACACCCAGGAGGAGCCCGAGCAGGCCACCGAGGCCGGGGGAAAACCCTGCCATGTGACTGCCGCCGGGGCGGGTGTGGCGGCCGCCGCTGCCACGTCCCCCGCCCCGGCGACACTAGGCCCAAACGGCCCAATATTATTTAAATTGAGGTGCGGTGTGCCAGGACGCCGCCGAGAGCCAACCGCGGGGATGGAGGAGGAGGGCCGGAGGCACTTATGGAAGGAGGGAGGGAAGTCGTTTCGCCCGCGGGAGACGCCGGGGAGCGCGGCCCAGCCGGACCGCGCGCACCCGCGCCACGTGCAGAGCGGCCGCCGGCCGCCGGAGGGGTAGTGCTGCAGACGCCCGAGGCAGGAGGGAGAGGAGAGGCCCGTCCCGCTGCGAGCGCCGGGACGCGCGGCCCGGCCGAGCCGCGCGCATCGGCACCACGTGACGAGCGGCCGCTGGCCGCCCGTCTCCGTGCGGCAGGGGAGCGGGCTGTAACTGCCCATCCCCGCCGCCTGTCTGAAACAGGGGGAAGTCCTCTCTGTGGCGCAACGCTCGGGGAGCGGGAGCGGAAGGCGCTCCCCGCATCCACGAGGCGCCGGGGGGGGGGAGCTGCACGTTTTGGACGAGGCATGGCAGAGGGGGGAGAATCTGCAAAAGTATACAATGACACGCAGAGAGGGGGCACAGCACTGTATAATGCCCTAGAGAAGGCAAATGAAATTCAAAAAAAACAAAACAAAAACAATTTACAGGCAGTGAAAATAAGCAATAGTACTTATCCTTCCTGGGGCATAAACTGAAAGGCAAGAGGGAGTCTAGCAAGATGGCCACCCCCTATATACTAACCTAAGACCCTCCTCTTCATCCTGATGCACAACCCCTTAAACCAATAGGAAAAAAACAACCGGGAAAACTGATCTGCCTAGCAACTGCTTAGTCATTTAACAACCAATCACAAAAAGTTGATCGCTTATATGGCCTCAGGCTTATGCAGCCTTCAGCTTATCTTCTGTATGTCAGAAGTCTTTGTATCTGACATAAGCGAGGTGGGCAGGTACGGGGGAATGCTTTCTACACTTTTTCCCTTTAACCTACGTCTCTTAATTAGATCACATTAACATAACAAAACTCTCATACTATGTTAGCTTGTCTCCCCCCACCTCTACCAAATTATAATAGTTATAATATCTAATAGCTTCCTCAAAGACTAGAATCTGGAGCATATATGAAAATAGACTAACAAAACAATACTTTATTTACAAAATAAGTATAATGCTTCGTTACAGAAATTGGATAAAGAAAAGGGTCACAGATTGCTGTACCTAGACAAAGGTGTTGCAATTTAAAAAGGAAAAAACTTACAGAACTTAACACGCAGCTTATTCTGGCTGGAGACTCAGATGGAAAATGAGAATGCAGTCTTTCAATTAGATTGATCCCCAAAGTTTGACATAGAACAGTTGGCGTGCAGTTAGCATTACTGCCTCACAGTACTGAGGTCTTGGGTTCGATTTCCATTACAGCTCTCTGTGGAGTTTGTATAGTCTCTCCATGCATCCATGGGTTACCTCTGGGTACTTTGGTTTCCTCCTACGATCCAAAATATACTGATAGGTTAATTGGCTCTTGACATAACAACCCTAGTGTGTATGTGTGAGGGCATATGGTACAGAATATAGATTGTAACTCCACTAGGGCAGGGGATGCAAATGGCCAAATATTTCCTGCAAGGTGTTGCATAATATATGTGTGCACTATAGAATAATAAATAACTAAATAGAACAAAAGACTCCCATACCTTTTACTACGTGTTTTCTCCCCTAGTGAGGCCATAACCAAGTCTCTGGTGACTGGCTGACCAGTTAATTAAATCAGGGTCTTTGCCAGGACTGCCCACTAAACTTTTAACATAAGTACAAATAACTGTACAGAATTTCCCCTGTGTGATAGCTACAGTACATGAAATTCAGTATGATTTCATTAATCTCTATTTTTTAAACTATCAAATGAATGTAAATATGACATTGCTGTGAGGTGTGATGGTTAGATACCTCATTTCTACCAAACCGTAAATCTTAGGTATTCTCAAATCATACCCGACCTGCGTACATACCTCAGGTATATTTCTCAGATTTAAAAAATAAAAAAAAATTGACAAAAATATATGTAACATGACTTTTGTCTTTGATCCTGTTTGAAGTCTCAATAACCTGTTAGTCAGACAGCTGTTTGTTTACCCTTCCCCAACTGTTTTTGGAGTCACTTAGGCATCGTCACTTTTATATGCAGCCCTAGCTCAATGGCTTTGTTTATCAATGTCCTGTCAGATAACTGCAGTTTCCTGCTGACAGGATTTCATAACTGAATTTACATTTTAATGAAGCGAAACTAGAACCTTTTTGGTTTACTGAGTGTGAGTTACATTCTTCTAAAAAACCCGCCATGGGCTCTGCAGGATACAAACAAACAAAAGACATTCAGATTACCTGTCCTTAATAACCTTACATTAACAAAAAACAATTCATATGCAGGGAGTTCAGAAAGTTCCTCCGCAGTGAGCGCTGTCTCTGTCTGCACATCTCGTCTACAGCTGTGGTAGTCCAGAGAGGGACAACACTTATTGTAGATAAACATGTAATAAATTCTGTTTTATTTTATTTAAATAAAGTGTTTAAAAACCTTTATGTTGTCATGCTGCGTGCTTAGCACACAGTCACTGCTGAGGGACTTTTTGAACTCCCTGTATATACAGTGATCAATTGGGCAATAGTTTAATTATTATTAATGGACAATATCTTCCTCTCTACAATACTCTAATATGCCTATAATCTCTACTCAATCACTCTCATATCTATCTATCTATCTATCTATCTATCTATCTATTGATAATGCTGATTTGATTACCTTATAACCTTCACAATAATGGGTAAGAGACACAGTACGCAATTGGCGTATGGGGTACCGTAAGGGTACGCACTTAGCGTAGCATACGCTCGGCCGTGATCGAGACGCACATGCGGCACGCTCGCTCACAGCTTAATGCGTGGTGTCGAGCACGCTATAGGCGAGCGACTACCGTAATGCTACGCTACCAGCGTAGCGGACGCTCGAGACCACGAGGAGATCACGAGCGGCGCAGACGATCACAAGATGACAATCAGTAAACCTTGAATGTAACACACAGAAAGGATATTCTTATACTGTAAACCTTGTACTGAAACACTGTAGCGATATAACGCTGCTTAACCTTGTTAACACCAAAGCTGTTTGAGCGATCGTGACGCTCCTATTACCCACTGCAATGTAATGAACACACGATACCGTGCTAAGGATCCAACACCTTTACTAACAAGCTTTTAGTTATATCGAAAAGAGAAACAGTTAACAAGTCATACACTACAGGCTAACATATAATTCTAACAGGATATCTAGACAGAAATATACACAATAGTAAACAATCATAAATACAAATACATAGACTAAGAATGAATGGCTAACATTACACGGGTAACAAAGTGGCAACAGAGAAACATACCATACGGGGAACACTCGCAGGCGCAACCGGAATCCAGTCCTCCAATTATCAGCGATAACTGTTGAAGAGAGAGTACTGGCCGGTCTGGGGACAGTGACCCTTATATACACAACATACAGTGTACTTCAAAGGGCCCTACAACCTTATTGTTCATTGGACACAGGAATGTCTCTCTGCACTATAACAAAAGGTCATAGGTGGATTTGAACAGGTGGGCTATGACTATTTCAAACAGCTCAGGTGGGTGGGAATCTCCGGATTCCCGCCGCATGGATAATGAACTGCAAATATAGAATATGTCCAGAAACTACTAATGGCCATAACTACACGCAGGAGCGATTAATCTTTACCTAACCAACACCGGATTATTGCTATTAAAATACTCTTCGGTTAGGTACCAGACACCACTGTTCAACCTTAATCAGACCCTTTGTACCACGCAAAGAGGGATTCCTAAGTCCGTGAACAAGTCACATTAAACAAACTTACAGTTATTACTAAAGGGAACATTACCTATAAAACATGCTATTTGGTTCTATCATTAAACGATTGAGTCGCCCGCTAGACGCACACAAACTGTACCGTAAATGCACATACCACGCGCTCGAGCGCATGGCCGAGGCGCCATCACGCGGCTGCGTATATCCGCACGCACGGGAGAGAATGTGCACGTGCAGCAGGCACGCGCATGAGGTGAATATATGGCAACGTGTAGCGTGATATTTTTCTGACTTTGACAGTCCACCCTTTGGCAGTCACCAATAACTGCCACTTCCTAAAACAGTTCAAAAAGAGAAAAATATATGTCATGTATAATACATTTCTATGATTGGGTAAGGGAGAAGAGAAGAAGGTGGGAAAAAGGTATGACCTAGTGAGATAGTAGAAGCATGTGTGTATGAGTCCATATTTGAGGGGTCATGTATCATCGTGCCGTACGTGTTTTAAATCAAGCTTCGAGGTATTGCGAAGTATACATTTGAATTCCTTCTTATCCCGTATTACGGGCCTGTGGATGGGCTGTCAAACTTTACCGAGCTCTTTTCGGCTTTTGGTTGCAACAAAATGGGGGAGCACATTTTAGTTGATGATACATGAATGGGGGGATATGTGAGTGCTGATATCTGTGCCTATATTCCCTATCGACTATGTGTGTCATTACCTGAAGGTTGTAGAAATGAAGATAAGAAGCAATTATGGTAAATGCAGTCATAAACTATGTGAGTTTAATATACATTTGCCGATTGAGGTCTTGTCTGATGTCTTGTCTCGATGTACATGTTGACTGTAGTCTCTTTGGGCTTTTGCTATAATGCGAGCAAAGCCGTTTCAATGTCCATAAAATTTTAAATCACTAAAGTTCTGGGCTAGCGTTTTCATTAAGGTCACTAGGGATATTGGGGGCCGGCAACATAGTCCATAAAAAAAAATCTTTGTATAAATGTGGTCTTCAAATCCTTCTTCCAAGCGGGTCTTTGTACCTTGGAGAAAAACAAAGGAGAAACGGGTGAAAGAAACGGACTGTGGAATCACATTTTCATCACAACATTGTCTCTATCGTTGGGTCATAAATCAAATTAGTCGTTGTTATTGCAGTATCTTCACTTCTTAAACTCATCACTCGGGCACTACGTTTACACTTCGTTAAAACCCGAACGCATCTAAATATCAGACCGACCAATATGATGACACCCAGAATACACAAAAGAAATTTCCCTACATCCATGATAATACCTTGGGCCCATTCTCCTAAACCAGAGAACCAATTTCGTGGGTTCAACCATGACACCCAACTGGTCAGCTCATTACCCACAGCAGCAAGGGTGAGATTGTGTTTCCTTCGGAACTCCCATTTTAATTGTAAAATGTCATCCATCTTTTGGTCTATGACCTCGGCTGGGTCCTCCGTGCTGTTTGTAATATACGTGCAACACTTTATTCCATATTGAGTCGCTAGGGTAACACAATACCCGCCTGTCACAGCTGTGAGATAATTGAGAATCATCCTATGCTGAACCAGTTCTGTTTTGTAGGCTTGTAACTCTCTCCCCGTATACCTGAATGTGTCCTCATACATTTCAGTGATATTGTCTAATAAATTTGCAAGCGCAGATATATATTTGTAATTTATCACTCCTCTGGCGGTACGAGTGATATCTAACGCGATTAGGAATTCAGGTCAGAGGCCGGATGCTCTGTTCTTTCTATCAGGTGCCGTTTAACGATGTGCTCGTAATGAGTGTGAGTATAAGGAGCTTGGGCACTGCGGTGAATATCTTTAATTTTAGTGTGGGATACAGTCATTACCTCAGGCAGTACTTTTCCAATATAACATAACCCTTCTGAGTTTGGGGCAAGCCACTTATACGCCTTCCTCCCGCATATGAAATATGCATCATCGGGGAGAACATATGGGACGGAGTATGACATAACCATATTACAAATTTTCCATATGAACTCTCCTAGCCCTAATTCTTCCATCTGTTTAGTACACGTATCAGTTTGTACGATCTGTGCACAGTATCCTGGTGATACTTCTCCAACTCGCATGATCCTACATCCTAAGGTGTACCTATACCGAAAGAATTTCCTATGGTCGGCTATCTGGCGTATAAGTTCTGTGTCTATGGGCAATCTGTCGGCTCTATGTGAGAATGTCATGGTTTGATTACTCCATGACACTTCCCAATTTCCCGGCTTTCGGGGATTGGAAATGTTAAAGCACACTAAGGACCTATCCACATGATATTGGTGGAGCTTCAAACTAGGAGGACTAGAGATATTAAACCTCTTGTCCACCGGCCTCCCACCAATTAGCTCAAGTACCTCTCCTACCGTTAAAGGGAATGGTACTAGTCCTGATTTGCTATGGCCTTGAGGTACTTGAGAGCATACCCAACAATCTGTCTGATTTAATACTTTACCCACTAAGGAGTGATAGTCACTCAATGGATGCCGATCCATATGGATATTAAAACTGGACTGACATTTCTTTATGCACCCATCCTCAACTATATTGTCACAATGTCTACAGATGCAGTTCTCTTCAGTTAACAATCCTTCACAATTCCTTCTATTGTCAATGCTACCAGATCGTTTTCTGATACTCGCCTTTACTCGGTGATTATGTTGTTCTTGGAAAACTACGCCTCCATCCTGGTCATCAGAACCCATTCCAGATCCTTTCTCGACCTCCATGGTACTCTCACCGAAACACACTGCTCTGGTCAACATCATGGTCAACAGGAAAATCCGGATCACAGTCTCTTGGGGCAAGTCCATCTTTGAGGAGTAAAAGGAGAAAAATAAGAAGAGGGAAAGGAAATAGGAGGGAGGTGGGAACTGGAGAAAATAACAAATGGGAAAAAGAAATCTGGCTCGACAAGCTTCTGGTCTTATTATCCTCAGCGCTCAGGTGTCGTCTCAATCCTCCCTGAACAGCAACTCTAGTGATACAACCTCTACCGTCTGTTCTTTATCACGGGACCTCTCTGGGTCAGTGACCTTTTTACAATGAGACGAATGGACCCAAGTCTCTCTCTCGGCAACCTTCAAAGCAGTTGTGCTGGTCAATAAGACTTGATATGGTCCTTCCCATCTGTCAATAAGGCAACCTGAGCGTAGAAAATTCCGTATCATTACATAATCCCCAGGTTCAATGTCATGACAATTACTGTCTGGCAAATCAGGAATCACCAACTTTAGATTATCATTCTGATTCCTCAATTGCTTACTCTTCTTAACCAAGTACTTTACGGTTACTTCATTGTTACATTTCAAATCATCCTGGGGGTTAATCATAACATGGGGTTGTCGACCAAACAGAATTTCAAAAGGAGACAGATTAAGAGGGGACCTGGGAGTGGTTCTGATGCTGTACAATACAATTGGCAAAGCTTCGGGCCATAACAGTCCTGTTTCAGTCATTACTTTGCTCAATTTATTTTTAATAGTGCTTTTAACTCTTTCCACCTTTGCACTCGCCTGGGGGCGATACGGAGTATGCAGCTTACTATTAATTCCCATCAATTTACACATTGTTTGAAAGACTTCACCTGTAAAGTGGGTACCCCTATCACTTTCAGTTATTCTAGGGATACCGTACCTACACACAAATTCCTGCACAATTTTCTTTGCAGTAAATACAGCGGTATTTGTGGCCGCAGGAAATGCTTCAACCCAATTTGAGAATACATCAATACAGACCAAAACATACTTAAAATTTCTACAAGGTGGCAATTGTATGAAATCAATTTGTATCACCTGGAAAGGACCATCTGTCGGAGGGATATGGGATGGCTGTGTCGGTATTGCCTTTCCGATATTCTTCCTCAAGCAGGTGAGGCATGTCATCGCTCTCTTACCCGCATGGGAAGAAAATCCTGGGGCGCACCAATAAGCTCTTACTAGCTTACACATCCCTTCTTTGCCCAGATGAGTCAGCCCGTGTGCTGCTTCCGCTAGACTTGGAAGGAATGCTCTTGGTGCCACTGGTTTACCATGTCCATCTGTCCAGAGTCCTGAGGACTCCTGGCCATATCCTTTTGACCTCCAGACTGCCTTTTCCTGTGGGGAACACAAATTTTGCATTTCACACAATTTCTGTGTGTTTACAGTATTAAATACCATCAGTCGTGTACTATCTGTTTGTATGGGGTTACCAGCTGCTAATTTAGCAGCTTCGTCTGCTCGGCTGTTACCAAGTGATACCGGGTCTTGGCTATATGTGTGAGCTTTACACTTGATAACAGCCACTCTGTCGGGTTCCTGTATCGCTGTTAGAAGTCTTTTGAGGTGGGCTGCATGCGCTACTGCTGCCGTCATGAAATTTCTGAGGCGCCATAGGGCTCCGAAATCATGGACTACTCCGAATGCGTACCTAGAATCTGTGTAGATATTGGCTGACTTGCCCTTAGCCAATTCACATGCTCTGGTTAGGGCAACCAGTTCAGCAACTTGTGCTGAGTGAGGTGGGCCTAGCGGTTCTGCTTCTATGGTACCTTGGTCATCTACGACTGCGTATCCAGTACACAAGTCTCCCGAGTCCGTCTGTCTGTGACAACTACCGTCAGTGTAGAAAGTAAAATCTACATCTTCCAGTGGGTTGTCACTGATGTCAGGCCTTGCCGTGAAATTTTGGGTCAAATATTCCATACAATCATGCATGTCATCCCCCGTATTAAATCCTCCTTCACCATCACTCTCATTCTTCACCCTTTGTGCCTGTCCAGGCACACCTGGGAGATACGTTGCAGGATTTAATGCGCTGCATCTTCTTATGGTGATGTTTACGGGGGCCATCAATGCCAATTCCCATCTTGTAAACCGCGCTGATGAGACGTGCCTGGTTTGGGCAGAATTCAGCAAGGCTGACACTGCATGTGGTGTATGGATTGTGAGGTGGTGTCCTAGCACTACATCTTCGCTTTTTGTAACTAGCAATGCTATCGCTGCAACACTTCGCAAGCATGTGGGGAGGGATCGCGCTACTGTGTCAAGCTGGGCGCTGTAGTAAGCTACCGGCCTGCTGGCATCATCATGCTTCTGGGTAAATACACCTGCTGCGCACCCAGCACTCTCTGTTCCGTACAGCTCAAAGGGTTTCCCATAGTCTGGCATACCTAATGCTGGTGCCTGCGTTAGGCACTGTTTAAGTCTCTCAAATGCCATCTCAGATTCGTCTGTGTGCGAAATCCGATCAGGTTTGCTTGATGAGACCATTTCCTGCAAAGGTAAGACCAGTATGGAAAAACCTGGGATCCAGTTACGGCAATACCCACACATTCCTAAAAACGTTCTAATCTGTTGCTGGGTTTGTGGCAGGGTCATGTCACGAATTGCTTGAATTCTATCAGCGGTAAGGTGTCTCAGTCCTTGTGTTAGACAGTGTCCCAAATACTTCACACGGGTCTGGCATAATTGTAACTTGTCTTTGGAAACCTTGTGTCCTGTGTCTGAAAGATGAAACAGGAGCTGTTTCGTATCTCTCAGGGACGCTTCCAGTGAATCTGAACACAGTAGTAAATCGTCCACGTACTGGATCAATACTGATCCACTCTCTGGTTAGAATGTAAACAATCATGCAGAGCTTGTGAGAAAATACTTGGACTGTCTATGAAACCTTGGGGTAAGCGAGTCCATGTATATTGAACTCCTCTGTATGTAAATGCAAATAAGTATTGGCTGTCAGGGTGTAGAGGTACCGAGAAGAAAGCGGAGCAGAGGTCAATCACAGTGAAAAATTTGGCAGTGGGAGGGATTTGCATTAGGATAACAGCTGGATTTGGCACTACGGGGAATTGACTCTCAACTATTTTGTTGACCCCTCTTAGATCCTGCACTAATCTATAACCCCTCCCCCCACTCTTTTTAACAGGGAAGATGGGACTATTGGCAGTGCTGGACGTCCTTACCAGAATGCCCTGTTGTAGCAAGCGCTCTATTACAGGGTAAACTCCTAACTCCACCTCTGGCTTCAGAGGGTACTGTGGGATTTTTGGAGCTATCCTACCATCTTTTACTTGCACAACTACTGGGGCTACATTTGCCATCAATCCAGTGTCTTGTCCGTCCTTGGTCCAAAGTGATTCCGGTATCTGGGAAATCATTTCTTCTACCCTGGACGGACACCTATTTACAATAACAGTGTGTGACATTAATCTTGTTGGGGAGTCTAACATATCTTGTGCTTCCTGAGCGTGGTTTTCGGGTATGTCCAAGAACACACCTTCAGGAGCACAATATATGACGCATCCCATTTTGCACAGTAAATCTCTCCCTAAGAGATTAGTCGGAGCCGATGCAGCCAGCAGAAAAGAATGCTTGGTATGCAAAGGCCCTATCGTAATCTCTGCGGGTTTGCTTAAAGGGTAGTGCTGTACTACTCCTGTTACTCCCATGGCTGGAATTGTTTTACCAGTGGTTCTCATGCCCACGGTCGAATTTATCACTGACTTGGCCGCCCCCGTATCTACAAGGAAATTTAGAGATTTACCAGCTACATCAATTGTGACCTCGGGTTCACTTCCAAGGTTCGCAATTAATTTCACTGGCTGCAGATTACAGGTGTGGCCTAGCCCCTATGGTACGTGGTGGCCTCCCTGTATTGCGCTGGCAGCTATTACCTGTGAAGGGGGTAAATGGGATCTATCAGAGACTTGCCAGTCTCTTTTTGGGGGATACCTTCTTGTTTCCCCTGCGTGTGGCTCATAACTCCGTCTCTGCGGTCCTTGATCCCAATTTCGTATGTCATGTCGTTGTCTAGGGTTTTTATGTACATTATGTGAGTTATTTGTACAGTTACGTGCAAAATGTCCTTCCCTGTTACAATTGTAACATTTTACCACATGCGGCTTACCACCAGGGGTCTGTGATCGGGACTGAGGCGGCCTTGTTGTAAGGGCCTGGATACTTATTGCCATCAGTCTATCACTTTGTGACAACCTGCGTCTTGTGATGTTCCTGTCGTGCCCAACAGCAGTCTCTCTTAAGGCGGCCACCGACATACCTCTCCAGTTAGGTTGAGTAGTTTGTACTCTACTCCTTAATACCTCCAATTAAACCGTCCATCAAGACGGACACCGCTACCTCTCTATGGTGTATATTTGCCTCAATGTCCACGATCCCAGTATATTTAGCCATTTCCTCCAATGCCCTGTGGAAATAGTCAGGGGCAGTTTCCCCTTCCATTTGTTTAATGGAGAATATTTTGTTCCATTTTACTACAGCTGGGAAGTATATTCCCAACTGCAGATTGATTCTGGTTACATTGTCTTGATTATATTCGTCCGTAAGGGGTACCTCCTCATCTAATTTACAGTCAGCTATGAACTTTACAGGGTCAATACTAGAGGGCAGACATGCCCGCAGTAGTGTCCGCCAATCTTTGTTGTTAGGTTCAGTAGAGTTACCTAAGTCCTTAATGAACCTCTGACATGCGGCTAAATCTTTTCTGGGATCAGGAAATTCAGACAAAATTGTTCTTAATTCTGCTCGGGACCAGGGACAGTGCATAGCAATATTCCTAATGGGTGTGGCTCCATTTGTGTCAGTCTTACCATTGGGGACCGCTATTACTCTAACAGGGTTAATATTAATTACTTCACTCTGGTTTGATTCTTCAGTGTATGGTGCAATAGTTTCAGCATATTGTACAGTGCCGTACTTACCTGTAGACACAACCTCACCTGTCCCTGAGCTATGGGCTTTAGATGCCAATCTTACTGGTTGGGCGATGCCCACTGAAGTATCGCTTATGGTGGCCGCTAGAGAGAGAGCTGAAATCGTAGTGGGCTCATCTTCTTGGTCGTATTCCTGGGGGAAGTTTAACATAGGATACAACTTGCATGGGTTAGCGTTAGTATCAACATTTGCATTAACTTTTATCTTAACCTTATCACTACTACATTGATTAAGTGCACTCTTATCGTACACCCGCATGTCATTCTCTGTAGCCACTTTGTCCCCTACTATATATGGTGGTGGTGCCGTTGCTACTAGATTTCTACCAGGATTTGGAATTGCTTTCTGAGCTAATTCCTGTTGTATTTCACTTTCCTGTTGCCATATCTGTAAACAATCATAATGTCTAATCCTCTGCTTTGCAGATTTTATTAGACCTATCCTTTTTCTTAGATTCTGCAATACATCAGGGTTCAGACTGCCTACCCGGGGAAACTGTTCCCCATCATCCTCTGTCATACGTTCCCATACTTTGCATAATACCTGTGTGTGTGATCCGTATTTTTCACACATTATATACCGTGCGGACCCTTTGGGCCAGCAACTACCAACGTGAACCCATGTTGGACGTCCCTTCTTTGAACAACTGGCCCCCATCGTTTGTAGATATTGCTGTCTTAGCTAATTCTCACAAACAGACCAGATTGCCCGCGGTAAGGCGACGGTGAAAGTTCAACTAGTGCCTTCACTCACTCTGCACCCCAATTGGCCTATCCAATCCGTGGGATCTTTTGTAACCTCTATTTACTCGGGCGCGTGGGAGTATGCGATCCCTCCCCAGTAAGTATTGGTTGTTGGAGATTTCCTTAGTGAACAGCGAAACTCCCTTAAAATAACAAAAACCTACACAAATCACGTTAGAATGTACAAATAGCGTTTATGATCCCACAGTAAATTTTTAATGGGTATCAAGGTAACAAACTAATGCACACAATTACGTGCGGTCCAGTCGCACAGCGCATAAATAACTAAATATTTATACGCTTTACGACCAATGGAATCGGTTGTTTAGGCTGCGAAACCTTCAGCCGGAGCTTTAACTTGACTATATGGGTGCTACGCCAAACCCCCGGGGCTGCGCTTAAATACCTCGCAGTCCTTTTGTCTGCGGAAACTACTTGCTCCTTTTACCTTCTACAATGTTAACGCGGGCAAGCCAGTCCACGCCACCAAGTGTCCACTCACCTGATGTGGTCTCCGACGGGATCCCGATTTGTTGGTTCACAAAAATAATACCTTAAGTTCCACACTCACTCCTACTCACTCATATACACACTGATCTTTTTCTGTACAGAAATTTCTTTCATATAGGTAGGGGTCTAATCCCTGGGTTTTGCAGTAGAAAAAGGTTTTCTTTTAACTAATACTCTTTGGAAAAACTGAACAACCGTGTGCTATTTATCAGGTGGCTGTACTATACCGCCCACCCTAAACAAGGTTATTGTGTGATTTGAGTCTCAATGGGCGTATCCGTACGCTCCGTTGCGCAAAACACGCCGCGTGCGTATGCCTTTGCGTCACGTACGTGATCTCGCACGTTGTCCGAGACACGTATGCACAAAGTGCAGATATGCCCACAGCGACACAATCAACACGCTTCTATCAATGTAAACGATATTCAACTATGATCGCTTACCGTACACCACACAGTATTTGCTATGCTGTGTGCGTGTCCTTTACAATTATTCCCTTAAAAATTATCCTATTTAATCTCAACTAAATAGCACCAGATTTCTTCAGCACGTGTCTAATAATCAATTCTAATGGCAACAAGAAAGTGAGCTGCAACAATGTAGATGTGTGCGTGCGTGTGTGCGTATGCAAAAACAGAAATAAACAGTTTTAAAAGATACTAACGTATTGTTCTTACCTCCGGTTCCGGATTCCACCCCAGCACTCCTACAACGTAGCGTAACAGACGCTTATCTAGTCAGCACCACTGTATCCCTCACCACCAATACGGATACGAAGGGATACTGCGTTCCCGCCCTTTGCTGACAGATAAAGTCTGATTACAGTAGTGAGGATATGTGGAGGACGGACGAGCCCTCAATTGATAATGCTGATTTGATTACCTTATAACCTTCACAATAATGGGTAAGAGACACAGTACGCAATTGGCGTATGGGGTACCGTAAGGGTACGCACTTAGCGTAGCATACGCTCGGCCGTGATCGAGATGCACATGCGGCACGCTCGCTCACAGCTTAATGCGTGGTGTCGAGCACGCTATAGGCGAGCGACTACCGTAATGCTACGCTACCAGCGTAGCGGACGCTCGAGACCTCGAGGAGATCACGAGCGGCGCAGACGCTCACAAGATGACAATCAGTAAACCTTGAATGTAACACACAGAAAGGATATTCTTATACTGTAAACCTTGTACTGAAACACTGTAGCGATATAACGCTGCTTAACCTTGTTAACACCAAAGCTGTTTGAGCGATCGTGACGCTCCTATTACCCACTGCAATGTAATGAACACACGATACCGTGCTAAGGATCCAACACCTTTACTAACAAGCTTTTAGTTATATCGAAAAGAGAAACAGTTAACAAGTCATACACTACAGGCTAACATATAATTCTAACAGGATATCTAGACAGAAATATACACAATAATCATAAATACAAATACAAATACATAGACTAAGAATGAATGGCTAACATTACACGGGTAACAAAGTGGCAACAGAGAAACATACCATACGGGGAACACTCGCAGGCGCAACCGGAATCCAGTCCTCCAATTATCAGCGATAACTGTTGAAGAGAGAGTACTGGCCGGTCTGGGGACAGTGACCCTTATATACACAACATACAGTGTACTTCAAAGGGCCCTACAACCTTATTGTTCATTGGACACAGGAATGTCTCTCTGCACTATAACAAAAGGTCATAGGTGGATTTGAACAGGTGGGCTGTGACTATTTCAAACAGCTCAGGTGGGTGGGAATCTCCGGATTCCCGCCGCATGGATAATGAACTGCAAATATAGAATATGTCCAGAAACTACTAATGGCCATAACTACACGCAGGAGCGATTAATCTTTACCTAACCAACACCGGATTATTGCTATTAAAATACTCTTCGGTTAGGTACCAGACACCACTGTTCAACCTTAATCAGACCCTTTGTACCACGCAAAGAGGGATTCCCAAGTCCGTGAACAAGTCACATTAAACAAACTTACAGTTATTACTAAAGGGAACATTACCTATAAAACATGCTATTTGGTTCTATCATTAAACGATTGAGTCGCCCGCTAGACGCACACAAACTCTACCGTAAATGCACATACCACGCGCTCGAGCGCATGGCCGAGGCGCCATCACGCGGCTGCGTATATCCGCACGCACGGGAGAGAATGTGCACGTGCAGCAGGCACGCGCATAAGGTGAATATATGGCAACGTGTAGCGTGATATTTTTCTGACTTTGAAACTATCTATCTATCTATCTCTGTAATACACATAGAATTGGATGTACCTTTCTGTCCTCTCTGGTCACTGTAAAATAATATAATGTTATGTACTTGATGTAAAAGTAATCTTATGTAAATGGACACTTGGAAGGTGCTATAAAGGCAGACACATCACAAATCTGATGCACTTACAATGACTTAATGTTGTCATTTTAGTAATATAGACTTTTAAGATGAATATGAATGAGCAGCTCTTCTCTTTGGAATATATAATGGGATAGTTATATAATGTATCGTGTCTTGTTTTGTAGCTGCCATGATATTAAAGCTTCATTCCTGAGCCTCTCTATGTAATCACTATTATTCTTTTTGTCCCCACAGTCTAGTCCGGGGAATGGCATGAGAAGGCGCCAAAACAGCGCAGTTGATGATGTTCACCGACAAAAGCACCTCGTCGCTGGCACATAAACCGGTACAGAAGAAAACCCGTCCGCACGGCCTGCCCTCTCCCGCCCTCTGCTGCGCCTGCGGTCTCTGCATCATGTTGGCCGGGATCAACATCACTCTAGTTGGCGCCTTTGCGTTTGGGACATTTCTGCCAGTCAACAACCCCCCAATCATCATTGGTCCCATCCTCCTTGTCGTTGCCTTTGCCTTTTTTGGGGCTTGCTGTATCTGCAGCCGGAGACCCCCCGCCCATGGCACCAGGAAGTCTAAACCGGGGTCTAACATTGGCTTTATTAAGCCAGGAAATGCGGCCTTTGAAATTGAAACCAGCGAGCACACCATACAGGACACCACTGCCGTCCAGCTGAGTCCCACCAACTCCCCGGTGTCCTCACGAAAATCTTCCCCCGTGCAAGAAAATACAAAGATGTGCAAACTCTTCACAATGGAGGGGAACGGGCCAGCCGCTAGATTCACAGCAGATGGAGAGTCTATACAGCTTAATTTACCCAGAGACCCGGTCACCTAGAGTATCCCGGGACCCCTAACACAAAGTTCTTTATAGTGGCAGCTGCTGCAGCAAACGGCCAGTCTGGCTGCAGGAAGAGGAACCAAGAGGAGCAGTGGGATGGATTGAGCCCTGGCAAGAACTGGATTGGGGGAGGGGGGTTATGGCTAGTTCTACCCTTGGAAATGCAGGAGGCATAATGTGGATTAAACAGAGCCTGGATATACCACCTATTTTGTGCATCAGATTTGTGATGGTGTCCGCCGTCCGGTGTGTTGAATTGTTATTCGCCATCTGAGACAATAGTGGGGCAACAATGACATGTTAATGACTGTGTCGTGGATAAGTTTGGCACTGCTTAGAACATACCACCTGGCAGGTGCTGTGTTGTATACCTGAAAGAATAATTGGAGCAGATGGAAAATTGTACCATTGGTGAAAATAACTTTTAGGAGAACAGTGATCTCCATTATTCTGGCGTTCAGTCTCAAACTTACTCTCCAGTTTCCAAAGTTCATCGTCATATGTTACAAGACCTGTTCCCACATCAGCATCAGATGCAACTGTATCTCTAGAGGAATCTCATCTGCAAAACAAACAGGATACAATATCGTTACTGTATATTACCTACCTGCGTACAGAGCGTGATACAGAGAGCCATGTGTATCAAATGACATAGCACCTAACATCATGAATGTAATACTGTGCATTATATGATTGAAATGAATCTCTCAGGTAGTAATTACATTCAGGGCTGGAATTATGTAATTGGAGACTAGTCACACTAAGCAGGGGATGGGTTTCTGCTGCAGGGTTGGACTGACCCACAAGGGTACAGGGGAAACCCCCAATGGGCCCCATTTATTGAGAGCCCAACCACTCCTCTGGGGATCAGGTTCCAGACTGTGCATTTGAATTATACATATGAGACATTATACGGCACAGGACTATTTGATGTATTTTCTAGTGCATTGCTGTTATTAATCTGGTACATTATCATGCATGGACTATAGTTATCAAGGGGCCCAAACCACGCATGCTCAAATGATTAGCCAAGCCTCTGTGTTAGCTAGCCACACCACCTCTGGAGACTGACCACACCCCAAAGTATGGACCCCAACCCATCTTTATCCCATAAAACATACATAGTCACCATTATATATATATATATATATATATATATATATATACACTGCTCAAAAAATAAAGGGAACACTAAAATAACACATCCTAGATCTGAATGAATTAAATATTCTTATTAAAAACTTTGTTCTTTACATAGTTGAATGTGCTGACAACAAAATCACACACAAATTATCAGTGGAAATCAAATTTATTAACCCATGGAGGTCTGGATTTGGAGTCACCCTCAAAATTAAAGTGGAAAAACACACTACAGGCTGATCCAACTTTGATGTAATGTCCTTAAAACAAGTCAAAATGAGGCTCAGTAGTATGTGTGGCCTCCACGTACCTGTATGACCTCCCTACAACCCACACAAGTGGCTCAGGTAGTGCAGCTCATCCAGGATGGCACATCAATGCGAGCTGTGGCAAGAAGGTTTGCTGTGTCTGTCAGCGTAGTGTCCAGAGCATGGAGGCGCTACCAGGAGACAGGCCAGTACATCAGGAGACATGGAGGAGGCCGTAGGAGGGCAACAACCCAGCAGCAGGACCGCTACCTCCGCCTTTGTGCAAGGAGGAACAGGAGGAGCACTGCCAGAGCCCTGCAAAATGATCTCCAGCAAGCCACAAATGTGCATGTGTCTACTCAAACGATCAGAAACAGACTCCATGAGGGTGGTATGAGGGCCCGACGCCCACAGGTGGGGGTTGTGCTTACAGCCCAACACCGTGCAGGACGTTTGGCATTTGCCAGAGAACACAAAGATTGGCAAATTCGCCACTGGCGCCCTGTGCTCTTCACAGATGAAAGCAGGTTCTCACTGAGCACATGTGACAGACGTGACAGAGTCTGGAGACGCCAAGGAGAACGTTCTGCTGCCTGCAACATCCTCCAGCATGACCGGTTTGGCAGTGGGTCAGTAATGGTGTGGGGTGGCATTTCTTTGGGGGGCCGCACAGCCCTCCATGTGCTGCCAGAGGTAGCCTGACTGCCATTAGGTACCGAGATGAGATCCACATACCCCTTGTGAGACCATATGCTGGTGCGGTTGGTCCTGGGTTCCTCCTAATGCAAGACAATGCTAGACCTCATGTGGCAGGAGTGTGTCAGCAGTTCCTGCAAGACGAAGGCATTGATGCTATGGACTGGCCCGCCCGTTCCCCAGAACTGAATCCAATTGAGCACATCTGGGACATCATATCTCGCTCCATCCACCAATGCCACGTTCCACCACAGACTGTCCAGGAGTTGGCGGATGCATTAGTCCAGGTCTGGGAGGAGATCCCTCAGGAGACCATCCGCCACCTCATCAGGAGCATGCCCAGGCGTTGTAGGGAGGTCATACAGGCACGTGGAGGCCACACACACTACTGAGCCTCATTTTAACTTGTTTTAAGGACATTACATCAAAGTTGGATCAGCCTGTAGTGTGTTTTTCCACTTTAATTTTGAGGGTGACTCCAAATCCAGACCTCCATGGGTTAATAAATTTGATTTCCATTGATAATTTTTGTGTGATTTTGTTGTCAGCACATTCAACTATGTAAAGAACAAAGTATTTAATAAGAATATTTCATTCATTCAGATCTAGGATGTGTTGTTTTAGTGTTCCCTTTATTTTTTTGAGCAGTGTATATATATATATATATATATATATATATATATACGCACGTACAGATGTATCCTCTTACATTCTTGCTGCAGTCACGCTATACAGTCCTTGAAGTTGCGTCATGCCATGACAGGATTCGGAAGCGTCGAGCGTCTTTTTGTGCGTGAAGTAATGTAATGGGACGCACAAGCAGCTTCTGCTGATTAAGGTTATATGCAGCATGCCTATATTCTGTGTAATTGCAGCTCTATCTGCATCCGAAATGCCACATTACAGTGTCTTCCATGAAAGCACTTTAGCATAGCATTTTGTATGCAGATACAGTCACAGTCACACACAGAATATAGGCATGCTGACTTCGCGCCTAAGACTCATTTTCGCGGAAAAAAAAAGCAAAAAAAACACACTTGGCGCTACCGAGTTACATGGCACTCACGCGTTATGTGTAACGCACAGCGCAAAGATGTAAGAGGATACATCTGTATGTATATATATCTCCAGCTCTGGATTGGCCTACATATCCCAGACAAGTGTCTGTGCCAGAAATGGGCGTGCGTCTCTTTTCCTTCATACACACCTTTTATGAAACCATTCTGCAGCTTTGTCACTGTTGTACAGAGCAGAATACTGGGCCACTGTCAAACATAGGACCTGATTCTGATTCGGAAGCAAAAAAACCCAAAACATTTAGTAAATGTGCACCTGGGAATAACCATTTGCAGAGCAGGTGGGGCAGATGTAAAATGTGCAGAGAGATGTAGATTTGAGTTGGGTATGTCCAAACTGAAATCTAAATTGTAATGTAAAAATAAAGCTGTCTACTGTTTGTGGGCTTCATGCAAAAGCAGACAGTATTTACCCTGCACAGAAGAAAATAAAAATAGCTCCTCTTGTTATGCGACATGGTTAGTTCCAGGTAAAAAGTAACTTTTTTTTTTGCTTTACTTCCAAATAAGAATCAGTCCTACAGTATAATTCATTACCATTGGAGCTAAATTGAAATCAGGTGATTTGCCTCACTCCTCCAGTGCATTTTTCTTTTCTGATAAAAGGACAATGGGCCTCAATTAGTATTGGTTGTAAAATCATTTGCATGATGTAAAAATGCCTTTTAATGCGCTGCGCATGTGCCACAGCCTGCACCAGTATTTAGAGGATTTTGTTAAACAATAAAATATACATCAGTCATCATTTTCAGCTTGGGAGAATGATGGGCACTTTCTGCTCCAGACACCTATATTCCCTCTGTGTTCAGTTGTACATGTTGTAAGATCCACGCACTGCATAAATACAGGTGTGACAACATAAGCATGCGGATACGTTTATGTGTGCACGTGGCTCAGTAGGCATGCACAGGGCCGGCAACAGAACTTTTGGGGCCCGGTACATGGATACCTCTGGGGACCTACCTCAACCCCCGCACCTCAAACACCCCCCATCACTACAATTCACTTTAGGGGAGCAAGAGAGAGATAGAAAGTGTCAGGGAAAGAAAGAGGGAGATAGTGTCAGGTAGAGAGAGAGAGAGAGAGAGAGAGAGTGTCAGGGAGAGAGAGACAGTGTCAAGGAGAGAGAGAGAGAGAGAGTCAGGGAGAGAGAGAGAGACGGTGTCAGGTAGAAAGACCATGTCAGAAAGAAAGAGAGGGATAGACAGTGTCAGGTAGAAAGTCCATGTCAGAAAGGAAGAAAGAGAGAGATAGAGAGTGTCATGCAGAGAGGGACCATGTCAGGGAAACAGAGAGAGATAAAGACAGTGTCAGAGAGAGAGAGAGAGAGAGAGAGAGAGAGAGGGGAAGAAAATGTCAGGGAGAGAGACAATGGGGGTCATTCCGAGTTGATCGCACGCTAGCTGTTTTTAGCAGCCGTGCAAACGCATAGTCGCCGCCCACGGGGGAGTGTATTTTCACTTTGCAAGTGTGCGAACACGTGTGCAGCCGAGCTCTGCAAAAACATTTTGTGCAGTTTCAGAATAGGCCTGAACTTACTCAGCCCTTGCGATCACTTCAGTCTTTTTGGTGCCGGAATTGACGTCACACACCCGCCCTCCGAACACCCGGACACGCCTGTGTTTTCCCTACCACTCCCAGAAAACAGTCGGTTGGCACCCATAAACGCTCTCTTTCTGTAAATCTTCTTGCAATCGACTGTGAGTATGGATTCTTCATTAAATCCATCGCTCAGCAACGATCCGCATTGTAACCAGATGACGCGCGTGCGCATTGCGGTGCATACGCATGCACAGTAGAGACCTGATCGCAGTGCAGCGAAAATCGTCAGCATGCGATCAACTAGGAATGACCCCCAATGTCAGTGACAGAGGGAGAGAGTGTCAGGGAGAGAGAGAGACTGTCAGGGGGAGAGAAAGATACTGTCAGGGAGAGAGAGAGGAGCAAGAGGAGAGAGCGTTAGAGAGAGAGAGAGAGAGAGGACAGGTAGAGAGAGACACTACCTAATTACATAGTGATATAGCACAGGTCTTATGGAGCCACGTAACTTTTCGGCATTAGGCCACGCCCTCTTAACACCCACAAATCGCGGCACAGCTCTGTTGCTGGGATACGGGTGGAAGGGGGAGGGTTTAGGGGGGGAGCTGCAGCACTGTTTCCGGACTTCGGAGCCCGATACGGGGGTACCCATTGTACTCCCCTGTCGCCGGGCCTGGGCATGCTCTGTGTAAGAGAGAAAAGCCACGTGCTGACCACTGCCTGCCTCTAGCACTAACTCCTGCTCACATTAAATAGATTCTTGCTTTAAGGCAGCTAACCACGATGACATACTTACATTTATCACTTCCAGAAATGATCGTGGCTATGAATCTACAGAGAAACCTGCACCGCATCCCGCATTTTCCTTGGGGAAAATTTCTCTGACACATGTTGAGATACAAACAGTGGCGGATTCAGGGGGGGGCACAAAGGCACGTGTCCCCCCTGTCATCATGATCAGGCTGCCCTGACTGCAGTGCCGGCCCTATAGATAGGCAAACTACACGGCTGAGTAAGGCGCCGCACATAGAGGGCGCTCTGGCCGTGAACTGCTATAGAGAGCTGGCAGCCTGTCTCATGTATTCACTGAGCTGCTGCAGACCCTGCTTTCCCCCTCCATGTAGTGCCTCATCATGCATATGTAATGAGCGGCGGAGCGGCATGATGTCACGCCGCTCATTACATATGCACAAACTGGGCTGGGGCAGGATGACCGCTACTTTCGCGTGGAGCCTCAAGCGGGGGAGACATGTTTGAGCGGGTGACCCTCAGCCCGCCTTTCCGCTACCACGCTCAAGCTCCAAAAAGAGTACGTTCTTCTCATTTAGTTATTAATGAGTTTGTTCTTATTTAGGTATTTATTTCTGTTGCCTGGGCCTGGCAGACAGTCTGGAGTCACTGTCTGCAGTCATTTCTTGGATTTTTAAGCCAGCCAGCAGGGATACATTTAAAATTAATATTATTTAATACTGTGCCCACTGTATTATAAGCCAGCCAGTGGAGATAAGTTTAACATTAATATTATACAATATGGTGCCCTCTTTAATAAAGCATGTACCAGTTTAGTTTTATTTATATTTCACTTAATGCTTTTAAACTTTTGTGTGGGTATAATATAATTTATTTCACTATACGTGGGAAGGGGGGGCGCCAAAATCTATATTTGCTTTTCAAAAAATGTAGGCTTGGACCAGCCCTGTGGGAGGCACTGTGGGGACATGTGTATCTGCACTGGGGGCATATCTGGCACTGTGGGGACATGTGTATCTGCACTGGGGGCATATCTGGCACTGTGGGGGCATGTGTATCTGCACTGGGGGCATATCTGGCACTGTGGGGGCATGTGTATCTGCACTGGGGTCATATCTGGCACTGTGGGGATATGTGTATCTGCACTGGGGGTATATCTGGCACTGTGGGGACATGTGTATCTGCACTGGGGGTATATCTGGCACTGTGGGGACATGTGTATCTGCACTGGGGGCATATCTGGCACTGTGGGGGCATGTGTATCTGCACTGGGGGCGTAGCTGGCACTGTAGGGACATGTGTATCTGCACTGGGGGTATATCTGGCACTGTGGGGGCATGTGTATCTGCACTGGGGGCATATCTGGCACTGTGGGGACATGTGTATCTGCACTGGGGGCATAGCTGGCACTGTGGGGACATGTGTATCTGCACTGGGGGCATATCTGGTGCTGTGGGGATGTGTGTATCTGCACTGGGGGTATATCTGGCACTGTGGGGACATGTGTATCTGCACTGGGGGTATATCTGGCACTGTGGGGACGTGTGTATCTGCACTGGGGACATAGCTGGCACTAGGGGGACAAGTATATCTGGCACTGTGGGGACATGTGTATCTGCACTGGGGGCATATCTGGCACTGTGGGGACAAGTATATCTGGCACTGGGGGCATAGCTGGCACTAGGGGGACATGTATATCTGGCATTGGGGGGACATGTATATCTGCACTGGCGGCATATCTGGCACTGTGGGGATATATGTATCTGCACTGGCGGCATATCTGGCACTGTGGGGATATATGTATCTGCACTGGCGGCATATCTGGCACTGTGGGGGACATGTGTATCTGCACTAGGGGCATATCTGGCACTGTGGGGATATGTGTATCTGCACTGGGGGCATATCTGGCACTGTGGGGGACATGTGTATCTGCACTGGGGGCATATCTGGCACTGCGGGGACATGTATATCTGCACTGGGGGCATATCTGGCACTGCGGGGACATGTATATCTGCACTAGGGGCATATCTGGCACTGTGGGGATATGTGTATCTGCACTGGGGGCATAGCTGGCACTGTGGGGATATGTGTATCTGCACTGGGGGCATATCTGGCACTGCGGGGACATGTATATCTGCACTGGGGGCATATCTGGCACTGTGGGGGACATGTGTATCTGCACTGGGGGCATATCTGGCACTGTGGGGGACATGTGTATCTGCACTAGGGGCATATCTGGCACTGTGGGGGCATGTGTATCTGCACTGGGGGTATATCTGGCACTGTGGGGACATGTGTATCTGCACTGGGGGCATATCTGGCACTGTGGGGATGTGTATCTGCACTGGGGGCATATCTGGCACTGTGGTGATATGTGTATCTGCACTGGGGGTATATCTGGCGCTGTGGGGACATGTGTATCTGGCACTGGGGACATCAGTCATCCACTATCTCAATGTCACCCTGCCTCAGTCACCCATTATCTCCCTGTCACCCCTGCCTCACCAGTAACCTATTATCTCCCTGTCATGCACTATCACCCTGTACCACGGGGAGTACAATTGTGTAGCCACACCCCTTTCTTGTAAGACCCTTTTATCCCATCAAGGGGCGCCAAAATAGATTTTAGCTTACTTAAAAAAAATTAAGCTTGGGCCAGCCCTGCCTGACTGACAGTGACCACAGCGGGTGCAGGCAGCGGCGGGACCCGGCCATAGTAGACCGGGCTGAGGGGAAGTAGAAGCAGTGCCCCCAAATCACGGCCGCCGCCACACTACTCCGCTCCGGCCAGCCCTGCTTCCTGGTGACACGTTATATTCATAATACAGTAGCTGCATGTGCTGTGGGGACCGCATGCAACCTGCGGTCCCCACAGCCCATGCAGCTAATGTATTATGACTATAACGTGTCACCATGAAGCAGGGCTGGCCGGAGCAGAGCAGCGTGGCAGCGGCCGTGATTTGGGGGCACTGCTTCTACTTACCCTCAGCCCGGACTACTGTGGCCGGGTCCCGCCGCTGCCTGTACCCGCTGTGGTCGCTGTCAGTCAGGGCAGCCTGATCATGGCGATGCCTTTGTGTGTGCGGGCGCTGCGCCTCTCCGGGGCCGCCCGGCTCCTACTCTCTCCCCGTGTACAGAAGCTCCACACCAGCCCCACTCTGGCATCCAAGGCGCCAGTGTCCACCGCAACGGGTCACGACGACCAAGAGGATGATATGACCAACTCCAATGCCAGGGTAAGACCCCCCTTATATACCTATACTGTCATTGCCCATATGTGCTGTATGTCATACCCCCTATATCCTATAAACTGTGCCATGTGTACTGAGGTCACTCCCCCTGTATACCTGTCCATACTATTCCTATATACCGTGTGCCCTGTATGAGGTGCCCTGTATGAGGTGATGCCCCCCTGCACACACACCCTGTCCCCTACCAGACCTGTCCCCGCACACTCACCCTGTCCCCTACCAGACCTGTCCCCGCACACTCACCCTGTCCCCTACCAGACCTGTCCCCGCACACCCACCCTGTCTCCTACCAGACCTGTCCCCACACTCACCCTGTACCCTACTAGACCTGTCCCTGCACACTCACCCTGTCCCCTACCAGACCTGTCCCCGCACTCACCCTGTCCCCTACCAGACCTGTCCCCGCACACTCACCCTGTCCCCGCACTCACCCTGTCCCCTACCAGACCTGTCCCCGCACACCCACCCTGTCTCCTACCAGACCTGTCCCCGCACTCACCCTGTCCCCTACCAGACCTGTCCCTGCACACTCACCCTGTCCCTTACCAGACCTGTCCCCGCATTCACCCTGTCCCCTACCAGACCTGTCCCCACACACCCACCCTGTCTCCTACCAGACCTGTCCCCGCACTCACCCTGTACCCTACCAGACCTGTCCCTGCACACACACCCTGTCCCCTACCCAGTGGCGTAACTAGAAGTTTTTCTCCCCCAAGCCAAAAAATTCTTCGGCGCCCCCCCCCCCCAATCCCCAATCCCCCATAATTGGCACCATGACCGCCAAAAAGGGTGTGTGGCTTCGTTGGAATGGGCGTGGCTTTGCATAAAGGGGCGTGGTATTGCAGGAAAAGACTTACTTATACCCCAGTTTTTCAACCTGCACGCCCAGACGTTAGCCACCACTGGAAAGAAAAATAATCCTGATTCATGCCCCTTACATTATTTGTCATTTTTCCTCCTTATAGTAATGCCCAGTATACATTATGCCACATACTGCAAAGGCCCTTAGACATTATTCCACGCACAATAATGCACATGACACAATATGCACACACCATAATGCTCCCGACACATTATGCCACACACCGTAATGCCTGTGACACATTATGCCACACACTGTAATGCCTGTGACACATTATGCCACACACCGTAATGCCTGTGACACATGACGACAGGAATCGCAAAGCCCGTTATACATTATGCTACACACTGCAATGCCCCTGATACATTATAGCACATACAATGTCTGTGACACATTATGCCACACACCGTAATGCCTGTGACACATTATGCCACACACCGTAATGCCTGTGACACATGGTGACAGGAATCGCAATGCCCGTTATACATTATGCTACACACTGCAATGCCCCTGATAGATTATAGCACATACAATGCCTGTGACACATTATGACACACACTGCAATGACCCTGAGACATTATACAACATACCACAATTCCCGTGATATAGTATACAACACACAGTAATGCCCGACACATTATGACACATACCGCAATGTCCGTGATACATTATGCCACACACTGCAATGACCCTGAGACATTATACCACATATCACAATGCCCGTGATATAGTATACCATACACCATAATACCTGTGACACATACCGCAATGCCCGTTATACATTATGCCACACTGCAATGCCCCTGAGACATTATACGACATACCACAATGCACGTGATATAGTATGCCACACACCGTAATGCCTGTGACACATTATGACACACACCGCAATGTCCGTGATACATTATGCCACACACCGTAATGCCCATTACACATTAAGTCCTACAGTAAGGCTTCTAATTACTTTTAAATTACCTGCTCGTTGCCAGGGGTTTCATGCTCTTGGTTCCATGCACGGTGCCAGGGGTTTTCATGCTCAGGGTGTCATGCTCGTTGCCAGGTGTTTCATGCACTGGGTGTCATGCTCGTTGCCAGGAGTTTCATACACTGGGCGTCATGCTCGTTGCTAGGGGGTAGTGCTTGTTGCTAGGGCTGTGCTCCCAGTGCCACATATTCCCCCACGGTGCCAGGTACTCACATGCCCCCAGTGCCAAATATAGCCCCCCCCCCTCCCCCAGTGCCACATATGCCCCCAGTGCCAGATATTCCCCCACAGTGCCAGGTGCTCACGTGCCCCCAGTGCCAAATATAGCCCCCCCATGTGCCATGTGCCACATGCAGTGCCATATATCCCCCTCAGTACCCCCCCCCAGTGCCATATATGCCCCCTCAGTGCCATATATGCCCCCACACTTCCCCCCCAGTGCCATATATACCCCCTCAGTGCCCCCCCCCGGGGCCATATATGCCCCCTCAGTGCCCCCTGTGCCATACATGCCCCCTCAGTGCCATATATGCCCCCTCAGTGCCCCTGTGCCATACATGCCCCCTCAGTGCCATATATGCCCCCTCAGTGCCCCCTGTGCCATACATGCCCCCTCAGTGCCATATATGCCCCCTGTGCCATACATGCCCCCTCAGTGCCATATATGCCCTCAGTGCCATATATGCCCCCTGTGCCATACATGCCCCCTGTGCCATACATGCCCCCTCAGCGCCATATATGCCCCCTCAGTGTCCCCTGTGCCATACATGCCCCCTCAGTGCCATATATGCCCCCTGTGCCATACATGCCCCCTCAGTGCCATATATGCCCTCAGTGCCATATATGCCCCCTCAGTGCCATACATGTCCCCTCAGTGTCCCCCCCCCCTCGCTGCTGTGAAGGAGGGACAAGGAGGGCACAGCGCGCGCCTCTCTCATGTCCCTCCTGCATCTCCGTCTCTCTGGTCTAATAAAGGAAGTGCCGGTTCGTGAGCCAATCAGAGCTCACGAATGGCACTTCCATTATTAGACCAGACGGACGGAGACGCAGGATGGACACTGGAGAGGCGCGCGCGGCGCGCTGTGCCCTCCGTGTCCCATTACAGCAGGGAGGGAGAGGAGACAGCAGATTGACATGCGGACGCTCGTCCGCATGTCAATCTGCTCTAAATCAGTGGCGGCGCCCTCGCAGCCCCTCGCCCCCAAGCCACCGCGAGGGCTGCGGGGGCAGTAGTTACGCCACTGCCCCTACCAGACCTGTCCCCGCACACTCACCATGTCCCCTACCAGACCTGTCCCCGCACACACACCCTGTCCCCTACCAGACCTGTCCCCGCACTCACCCTGTCCCCTACCAGACCTGTCCCCGCACACCCACCCTGTCTCCTACCAGACCTGTCCCCGCACTCACCCTGTACCCTACCAGACCTGTCCCTTCACACACACCCTGTCCCCTACCAGACCTATCCCTGCACTCTCACCCTGTCCCCTACCAGACCTGTCCCCGCACTCACCCTGTCCCCTACCAGACCTGTCCCCGCACACCCACCCTGTCTCCTACCAGACCTGTCCCCGCACTCACCCTGTACCCTACCAGACCTGTCCCTGCACACACACCCTGTCCCCTACCAGACCTGTCCCTGCACACTCACCCTGTCCCCTACCAGACCTGTCCCTGCACACTCACCCTGTCCCCTACCAGACCTGTCCCTGCACACACACCCTGTCCCCTACCAGACCTGTCCCTGCACACACACCCTGTCCCCTACCAGACCTGTCCCTGCACACTCACCCTGTCCCCTACCAGACCTGTCCCTGCACATACACCCTGTCTCCTACCAGACCTGTCCCCGCACTCACCCTGTCCCCTACCAGACCTGTCCCTGCACACTCACCCTGTCCCCTACCAGACCTGTCCCTGCACACTCACCCTGTCCCCTACCAGACCTGTCCCTGCACACACACCCTGTCCCCTACCAGACCTGTCCCCGCACACTCACCCTGTCCCCTACCAGACCTGTCCCCGCACTCACCCTGTCCCCTACCAGACCTGTCCCTGCACACTCACCCTGTCCCCTACCAGACCTGTCCCCTCGCACTCACCCTGTCCCCTACCAGACCTGTCCCCGCACTCACCCTGTCCACTACCAGACCTGTCCCCGCACACTCACCCTGTCTCCTACCAGACCTGTCCCCGCACTCACCCTGTACCCTACCAGACCTGTTCCTGCACACACACCCTGTCCCCTACCAGACCTGTCCCCGCACTCACCCTGTCCCCTACCAGACCTGTCCCCGCACACTCACCCTGTCTCCTACCAGACCTGTCCCCGCACTCACCCTGTCCACTACCAGACCTGTCCCCGCACACTCACCCTGTCTCCTACCAGACCTGTCCCCGCACTCACCCTGTACCCTACCAGACCTGTTCCTGCACACACACCCTGTCCCCTACCAGACCTGTCCCCGCACTCACCCTGTCTCCTACCAGACCTGTCCCTGCACACTCACCCTGTCCCCTACCAGACCTGTCCCCGCACTCACCCTGTCCACTACCAGACCTGTCCCCGCACACTCACCCTGTCTCCTACCAGACCTGTCCCCGCACTCACCCTGTACCCTACCAGACCTGTTCCTGCACACACACCCTGTCCCCTACCAGACCTGTCCCTGCACACACACCCTGTCCCCTACCAGACCTGTCCCCGCACACTCGCCCTGTCCCCTACCAGACCTGTCCCTGCACACACACCCTGTCCCCTACCAGACCTGTCCCCGCACTCACCCTGTCTCCTACCAGACCTGTCCCTGCACACACACCCTGTCCCCTACCAGACCTGTCCCTGCACACACACCCTGTCCCCTACCAGACCTGTCCCTGCACACACACCCTGTCCCCTACCAGACCTGTCCCTGCACACTCACCCTGTCCCCTACCAGACCTGTCCCTGCACACACACCCTGTCCCCTACCAGACCTGTCCCTGCACACACACCCTGTCCCCTACCAGACCTGTCCCTGCACACACACCCTGTCCCCTACCAGACCTGTCCCCGCACTCACCCTGTACCCTACCAGACCTGTTCCTGCACACACACCCTGTCCCCTACCAGACCTGTCCCCGCACTCACCCTGTCCCCTACCAGACCTGTCCCCGCACACTCACCCTGTCTCCTACCAGACCTGTCCCCGCACTCACCCTGTCCACTACCAGACCTGTCCCCGCACACTCACCCTGTCTCCTACCAGACCTGTCCCCGCACTCACCCTGTACCCTACCAGACCTGTTCCTGCACACACACCCTGTCCCCTACCAGACCTGTCCCCGCACTCACCCTGTCTCCTACCAGACCTGTCCCTGCACACTCACCCTGTCCCCTACCAGACCTGTCCCCGCACTCACCCTGTCCACTACCAGACCTGTCCCCGCACACTCACCCTGTCTCCTACCAGACCTGTCCCCGCACTCACCCTGTACCCTACCAGACCTGTTCCTGCACACACACCCTGTCCCCTACCAGACCTGTCCCTGCACACACACCCTGTCCCCTACCAGACCTGTCCCCGCACACTCGCCCTGTCCCCTACCAGACCTGTCCCTGCACACACACCCTGTCCCCTACCAGACCTGTCCCCGCACTCACCCTGTCTCCTACCAGACCTGTCCCTGCACACACACCCTGTCCCCTACCAGACCTGTCCCCGCACTCACCCTGTCCCCTACCAGACCTGTCCCTGCACACTCACCCTGTCCCCTACCAGACCTGTCCCTGCACACTCACCCTGTCCCCTACCAGACCTGTCCCTGCACACTCACCCTGTCCCCTACCAGACCTGTCCCTGCACACACACCCTGTCCCCTACCAGACCTGTCCCTGCACACTCACCCTGTCCCCTACCAGACCTGTCCCCGCACTCACCCTGTCCCCTACCAGACCTGTCCCTGCACACTCACCCTGTCCCCTACCAGACCTGTCCCTGCACACTCACCCTGTCCCCTACCAGACCTGTCCCTGCACACTCACCCTGTCCCCTACCAGACCTGTCCCTGCACACACACCCTGTCCCCTACCAGACCTGTCCCTGCACACTCACCCTGTCCCCTACCAGACCTGTCCCTGCACACACACCCTGTCCCCTACCAGACCTGTCCCTGCACACACACCCTGTCCCCTACCAGACCTGTCCCTGCACACACACCCTGTCCCCTACCAGACCTGTCCCCGCACACACACCCTGTCCCCTACCAGACCTGTCCCTGCACACACACCCTGTCCCCTACCAGACCTGTCCCTGCACACACACCCTGTCCCCTACCAGACCTGTCCCTGCACACACACCCTGTCCCCTACCAGACCTGTCCCCGCACACACACCCTGTCCCCTACCAGACCTGTCCCTGCACACACACCCTGTCCCCTACCAGACCTGTCCCTGCACACACACCCTGTCCCCTACCAGACCTGTCCCTGCACACTCACCCTGTCCCCTACCAGACCTGTCCCTGCACACTCACCCTGTCCCCTACCAGACCTGTCCCCGCACACTCGCCCTGTCCCCTACCAGACCTGTCCCCTCACACTCACCCTGTCCCCTACCAGACCTGTCCCCGCACTCACCCTGTCTCCTACCAGACCTGTCCCTGCACACTCACCCTGTCCCCTACCAGACCTGTCCCCGCACACTCACCCTGTCCCCTACCAGACCTGTCCCCGCACACTCACCCTGTCCCCTACCAGACCTGTCCCCGCACACTCGCCCTGTCCCCTACCAGACCTGTCCCCTCACACTCACCCTGTCCCCTACCAGACCTGTCCCCGCACTCACCCTGTCTCCTACCAGACCTGTCCCTGCACACTCACCCTGTCCCCTACCAGACCTGTCCCCGCACTCACCCTGTCCCCTACCAGACCTGTCCCTGCACACTCACCCTGTCCCCTACCAGACCTGTCCCCGCACACTCACCCTGTCCCCTACCAGACCTGTCCCTGCACACTCACCCTGTCCCCTACCAGACCTGTCCCCGCACACTCGCCCTGTCCCCTACCAGACCTGTCCCCTCACACTCACCCTGTCCCCTACCAGACCTGTCCCCGCACTCACCCTGTCTCCTACCAGACCTGTCCCTGCACACTCACCCTGTCCCTTACCAGACCTGTCCCCGCACACTCACCCTGTCCCCTACCAGACCTGTCCCCGCACACTCACCCTGTCCCCTATCAGTCCTGTCCTGTATACTCACCCTGTCACCCACCAGACCTGTCCCCTCGCACTCACCCTGTCCCCTACCAGACCTGTCCTCGCACACTCACCCTGTCCCCTACCAGACCTGTCCCTGCACACTCACCCTGTCCCCTACCAGACCTGTCCTCGCACACTCGCCCTGTCCCCTATCAGTCCTGTCCTGTACACTCGCCCTGTCCCCTATCAGTCCTGTCCTGTACACTCGCCCTGTCCCCTATCAGTCCTGTCCTCGCACACTCGCCCTGTCCCCTACCAGACCTGTCCTCGCACACTCACCCTGTCCCCTACCAGACCTGTCCTCGCACACTCGCCCTGTCCCCTACCAGACCTGTCCCCGCACACTCACCATGTCCCCTACCAGACCTGTCCCCGCACACACACCCTGTCCCCTACCAGACCTGTCCCCGCACACACACCCTGTCCCCTACCAGACCTGTCCCCGCACTCACCCTGTCCCCTACCAGACCTGTCCCCGCACACCCACCCTGTCTCCTACCAGACCTGTCCCCGCACTCACCCTGTACCCTACCAGACCTGTCCCTTCACACACACCCTGTCCCCTACCAGACCTATCCCTGCACTCTCACCCTGTCCCCTACCAGACCTGTCCCCGCACTCACCCTGTCCCCTACCAGACCTGTCCCCGCACACCCACCCTGTCTCCTACCAGACCTGTCCCCGCACTCACCCTGTACCCTACCAGACCTGTCCCTGCACACACACCCTGTCCCCTACCAGACCTGTCCCTGCACACTCACCCTGTCCCCTACCAGACCTGTCCCTGCACACTCACCCTGTCCCCTACCAGACCTGTCCCTGCACACACACCCTGTCCCCTACCAGACCTGTCCCTGCACACACACCCTGTCCCCTACCAGACCTGTCCCTGCACACTCACCCTGTCCCCTACCAGACCTGTCCCTGCACATACACCCTGTCTCCTACCAGACCTGTCCCCGCACTCACCCTGTCCCCTACCAGACCTGTCCCTGCACACTCACCCTGTCCCCTACCAGACCTGTCCCTGCACACTCACCCTGTCCCCTACCAGACCTGTCCCTGCACACACACCCTGTCCCCTACCAGACCTGTCCCCGCACACTCACCCTGTCCCCTACCAGACCTGTCCCCGCACTCACCCTGTCCCCTACCAGACCTGTCCCTGCACACTCACCCTGTCCCCTACCAGACCTGTCCCCTCGCACTCACCCTGTCCCCTACCAGACCTGTCCCCGCACTCACCCTGTCCACTACCAGACCTGTCCCCGCACACTCACCCTGTCTCCTACCAGACCTGTCCCCGCACTCACCCTGTACCCTACCAGACCTGTTCCTGCACACACACCCTGTCCCCTACCAGACCTGTCCCCGCACTCACCCTGTCCCCTACCAGACCTGTCCCCGCACACTCACCCTGTCTCCTACCAGACCTGTCCCCGCACTCACCCTGTCCACTACCAGACCTGTCCCCGCACACTCACCCTGTCTCCTACCAGACCTGTCCCCGCACTCACCCTGTACCCTACCAGACCTGTTCCTGCACACACACCCTGTCCCCTACCAGACCTGTCCCCGCACTCACCCTGTCTCCTACCAGACCTGTCCCTGCACACTCACCCTGTCCCCTACCAGACCTGTCCCCGCACTCACCCTGTCCACTACCAGACCTGTCCCCGCACACTCACCCTGTCTCCTACCAGACCTGTCCCCGCACTCACCCTGTACCCTACCAGACCTGTTCCTGCACACACACCCTGTCCCCTACCAGACCTGTCCCTGCACACACACCCTGTCCCCTACCAGACCTGTCCCCGCACACTCGCCCTGTCCCCTACCAGACCTGTCCCTGCACACACACCCTGTCCCCTACCAGACCTGTCCCCGCACTCACCCTGTCTCCTACCAGACCTGTCCCTGCACACACACCCTGTCCCCTACCAGACCTGTCCCTGCACACACACCCTGTCCCCTACCAGACCTGTCCCTGCACACACACCCTGTCCCCTACCAGACCTGTCCCTGCACACTCACCCTGTCCCCTACCAGACCTGTCCCTGCACACACACCCTGTCCCCTACCAGACCTGTCCCTGCACACACACCCTGTCCCCTACCAGACCTGTCCCTGCACACACACCCTGTCCCCTACCAGACCTGTCCCCGCACTCACCCTGTACCCTACCAGACCTGTTCCTGCACACACACCCTGTCCCCTACCAGACCTGTCCCCGCACTCACCCTGTCCCCTACCAGACCTGTCCCCGCACACTCACCCTGTCTCCTACCAGACCTGTCCCCGCACTCACCCTGTCCACTACCAGACCTGTCCCCGCACACTCACCCTGTCTCCTACCAGACCTGTCCCCGCACTCACCCTGTACCCTACCAGACCTGTTCCTGCACACACACCCTGTCCCCTACCAGACCTGTCCCCGCACTCACCCTGTCTCCTACCAGACCTGTCCCTGCACACTCACCCTGTCCCCTACCAGACCTGTCCCCGCACTCACCCTGTCCACTACCAGACCTGTCCCCGCACACTCACCCTGTCTCCTACCAGACCTGTCCCCGCACTCACCCTGTACCCTACCAGACCTGTTCCTGCACACACACCCTGTCCCCTACCAGACCTGTCCCTGCACACACACCCTGTCCCCTACCAGACCTGTCCCCGCACACTCGCCCTGTCCCCTACCAGACCTGTCCCTGCACACACACCCTGTCCCCTACCAGACCTGTCCCCGCACTCACCCTGTCTCCTACCAGACCTGTCCCTGCACACACACCCTGTCCCCTACCAGACCTGTCCCCGCACTCACCCTGTCCCCTACCAGACCTGTCCCTGCACACTCACCCTGTCCCCTACCAGACCTGTCCCTGCACACTCACCCTGTCCCCTACCAGACCTGTCCCTGCACACTCACCCTGTCCCCTACCAGACCTGTCCCTGCACACACACCCTGTCCCCTACCAGACCTGTCCCTGCACACTCACCCTGTCCCCTACCAGACCTGTCCCCGCACTCACCCTGTCCCCTACCAGACCTGTCCCTGCACACTCACCCTGTCCCCTACCAGACCTGTCCCTGCACACTCACCCTGTCCCCTACCAGACCTGTCCCTGCACACTCACCCTGTCCCCTACCAGACCTGTCCCTGCACACACACCCTGTCCCCTACCAGACCTGTCCCTGCACACTCACCCTGTCCCCTACCAGACCTGTCCCTGCACACACACCCTGTCCCCTACCAGACCTGTCCCTGCACACACACCCTGTCCCCTACCAGACCTGTCCCTGCACACACACCCTGTCCCCTACCAGACCTGTCCCCGCACACACACCCTGTCCCCTACCAGACCTGTCCCTGCACACACACCCTGTCCCCTACCAGACCTGTCCCTGCACACACACCCTGTCCCCTACCAGACCTGTCCCTGCACACACACCCTGTCCCCTACCAGACCTGTCCCCGCACACACACCCTGTCCCCTACCAGACCTGTCCCTGCACACACACCCTGTCCCCTACCAGACCTGTCCCTGCACACACACCCTGTCCCCTACCAGACCTGTCCCTGCACACTCACCCTGTCCCCTACCAGACCTGTCCCTGCACACTCACCCTGTCCCCTACCAGACCTGTCCCCGCACACTCGCCCTGTCCCCTACCAGACCTGTCCCCTCACACTCACCCTGTCCCCTACCAGACCTGTCCCCGCACTCACCCTGTCTCCTACCAGACCTGTCCCTGCACACTCACCCTGTCCCCTACCAGACCTGTCCCCGCACACTCACCCTGTCCCCTACCAGACCTGTCCCCGCACACTCACCCTGTCCCCTACCAGACCTGTCCCCGCACACTCGCCCTGTCCCCTACCAGACCTGTCCCCTCACACTCACCCTGTCCCCTACCAGACCTGTCCCCGCACTCACCCTGTCTCCTACCAGACCTGTCCCTGCACACTCACCCTGTCCCCTACCAGACCTGTCCCCGCACTCACCCTGTCCCCTACCAGACCTGTCCCTGCACACTCACCCTGTCCCCTACCAGACCTGTCCCCGCACACTCACCCTGTCCCCTACCAGACCTGTCCCTGCACACTCACCCTGTCCCCTACCAGACCTGTCCCCGCACACTCGCCCTGTCCCCTACCAGACCTGTCCCCTCACACTCACCCTGTCCCCTACCAGACCTGTCCCCGCACTCACCCTGTCTCCTACCAGACCTGTCCCTGCACACTCACCCTGTCCCTTACCAGACCTGTCCCCGCACACTCACCCTGTCCCCTACCAGACCTGTCCCCGCACACTCACCCTGTCCCCTATCAGTCCTGTCCTGTATACTCACCCTGTCACCCACCAGACCTGTCCCCTCGCACTCACCCTGTCCCCTACCAGACCTGTCCTCGCACACTCACCCTGTCCCCTACCAGACCTGTCCCTGCACACTCACCCTGTCCCCTACCAGACCTGTCCTCGCACACTCGCCCTGTCCCCTATCAGTCCTGTCCTGTACACTCGCCCTGTCCCCTATCAGTCCTGTCCTGTACACTCGCCCTGTCCCCTATCAGTCCTGTCCTCGCACACTCGCCCTGTCCCCTACCAGACCTGTCCTCGCACACTCACCCTGTCCCCTACCAGACCTGTCCTCGCACACTCGCCCTGTCCCCTACCAGACCTGTCCTCGCACACTCACCCTGTCCCCTACCAGACCTGTCCCTGCACACTCACCCTGTCCCCTACCAGACCTGTCCTCGCACACTCGCCCTGTCCCCTATCAGTCCTGTCCTGTACACTCGCCCTGTCCCCTATCAGTCCTGTCCTGTACACTCGCCCTGTCCCCTATCAGTCCTGTCCTCGCACACTCGCCCTGTCCCCTACCAGACCTGTCCTCGCACACTCACCCTGTCCCCTACCAGACCTGTCCTCGCACACTCGCCCTGTCCCCTACCAGACCTGTCCTCGCACACACACCCTGTCCCCTACCAGACCTGTCCTCGCACACTCGCCCTGTCCCCTATCAGTCCTGTCCTGTACACTCGCCCTGTCCCCTATCAGTCCTGTCCTCGCACACTCGCCCTGTCCCCTATCAGTCCTGTCCTGTACACTCACCCTGTCACCCACCAGACCTGTCCTCGCACACTCGCCCTGTCCCCTATCAGTCCTGTCCTCGCACACTCGCCCTGTCCCCTATCAGTCCTGTCCTGTATACTCACCCTGTCACCCACCAGACCTGTACTCCATGCCCGCAGCGTGATAAAAATGAGGTTGTGGCTCGTTGTTATGGCACTGCGACGCCACAACCCTTGTTAAGAGACCGCACTCACCTTCCCAGGAGCGTGCGCAAAAGCCCCCCCTGCCTTCCCCTATCATGGTGCCCCCCCTGTCATTTTGTTCTGGATCCGCCCCTGGATACAAATGAAGGCTGAAAGCATCCAGCAGACAAAGTCTGGATGAAGAAGCGACACATGATGTGATTAGGAATTCATGTCAATACTTTAAACCCAATGTAGACAGAATGTACAGAGCAGCTCGGGGAATGCTGGCTGCTTCATCCAATTGGGTCAAATGCATGTTTGCACGCTAGTGCATTATGAGCAAGTGCGATTTTCTAATCTACCGAATTTCTAATGTTAGCAAGTGAAGCTGCCGCCCCGAAATAAATAGAGACGCCCACCAGAGTCATCTCAGACTCACTCGCAATAGCTTATGCATTCGCAGACTACGCGCAAAAACGAAGAACATCGTGGCTAAGGGTTGGTCTGTGGTTACGCAGACTGAACACAGTACTAGCCACTCACATGCCAATGTTTTTGCACATACGAGTTTGCAGCTGACGGCAGATACACGCCCTGCAAACGGCCACGACACGCCTACGTTTTAACAACCTCTTCCAGTAAATGCCCCATTAACACTTCCAAATGGTCACTTCCTGTCAAACAGTCTGCGACTAAATCCTCATTGCGAGGGACAATGCAGCGGCACCTTCACGCACGCGTATTGCACATGCACATTCTGCCGATAATCGCCCATTGCGTACAAACATGAATTGGATCCATAGAACCAATTTTGCTGAAGGAAGATTGAGCGCCAAGAGCAGGCAAGGATAACATGCCGAGGTGTAATAGATCTATAAGTAACCTGCTTAGTTATACCCGATCTACTGTATAAGTAACCTGCTTAGTTATGCCCGATCTACTGTATTAGTAACCTGCTTAGTTATACCCGATCTACTGTATTAGTAACCTGCTAAGTTATACCTGATCTACTGTATTAGTAACCTGCTTAGTTATACCTGATCTACTATATTAGTAACCTGCTTAGTTATACCTGATCTACTGTATTAGTAACCTGCTTAGTTATACCTGATCTACTGTATTAGTAACCTGCTTAGTTATACCTGATCTACTATATTAGTAACCTGCTTAGTTATACCTGATCTACTGTATTAGTAACTTGCTTAGTTATACCTGATCTACTGTATTAGTAACCTGCTTAGTTATACCTGATCTACTGTATTAGTAACCTGCTTAGTTATACCCGATCTACTGTATTAGTAACCTGCTTAGTTATACCTGATCTACTGTATTAGTAACCTGCTTAGTTATACCGGATCTACTGTATTAGTAACCTGCTTAGTTAAACCTGATCTACTGTATTAGTAACCTGCTTAGTTATACCCGATCTACTGTATTAGTAACCTGCTTAGTTATACCCGATCTACTGTATTAGTAACCTGCTTAGTTATACCCGATATACTGTATTAGTAACCTGCTTAGTTATACCTGATCTACTGTATTAGTAACCTGCTTAGTTATACCCGATCTACTGTATTAGTAACCTGCTTAGTTATACCTGATCTACTGTATTAGTAACCTGCTTAGTTATACCCGATCTACTGTATTAGTAACCTGCTTAGTTATACCTGATCTACTGTATTAGTGACCTGCTTAGTTATACCTGATCTACTGTATTAGTAACCTGCTTAGTTATACCTGATCTACTGTATTAGTAACCTGCTTAGTTATACCTGATCTACTATATTAGTAACCTGCTTAGTTATACCTGATCTACTGTATTAGTAACCTGCTTAGTTATACCCGATCTACTGTATTAGTAACCTGCTTAGTTATACCTGATCTACTGTATTAGTAACCTGCTTAGTTATACCCGATCTACTGTATTAGTAACCTGCTTAGTTATACCCGATCTACTGTATTAGTAACCTGCTTAGTTATACCCGATCTACTGTATTAGTAACCTGCTTAGTTATACCCGATCTACTGTATTAGTAACCTGCTTAGTTATACCCGATCTACTGTATTAGTAACCTGCTTAGTTATACCCGATCTACTGTATTAGTAACCTGCTTAGTTATACCTGATCTACTGTATTAGTAACCTGCTTAGTTATACCTGATCTACTATATTAGTAACCTGCTTAGTTATACCTGATCTACTGTATTAGTAACCTGCTTAGTTATACCCGATCTACTGTATTAGTAACCTGCTTAGTTATACCTGATCTACTGTATTAGTAACCTGCTTAGTTATACCCGATCTACTGTATTAGTAACCTGCTTAGTTATACCCGATCTACTGTATTAGTAACCTGCTTAGTTATACCCGATCTACTGTATTAGTAACCTGCTTAGTTATACCCGATCTACTGTATTAGTAACCTGCTTAGTTATACCCGATCTACTGTATTAGTAACCTGCTTAGTTATACCCGATCTACTGTATTAGTAACCTGCTTAGTTATACCTGATCTACTGTATTAGTAACCTGCTTAGTTATACCCGATCTACTGTATTAGTAACCTGCTTAGTTATACCTGATCTACTGTATTAGTAACCTGCTTAGTTATACCCGATCTACTGTATTAGTAACCTGCTTAGTTATACCTGATCTACTGTATTAGTAACCTGCTTAGTTATACCTGATCTACTGTATTAGTAACCTGCTTAGTTATACCTGATCTACTGTATTAGTAACCTGCTTAGTTATACCTGATCTACTGTATTAGTAACCAGCTTAGTTATACCTGATCTACTGTATTAGTAACCTGCTTAGTTATACCTGATCTACTGTATTAGTAACCTGCTTAGTTATACCCAATCTACTGTATTAGTAACCTGCTTAGTTATACCTGATCTACTGTATTAGTAACCTGCTTAGTTATACCTGATCTACTGTATTAGTAACCTGCTTAGTTATACCTGATCTACTGTATTAGTAACCTGCTTAGTTATACCTGATCTACTGTATTAGTAACCTGCTTAGTTATACCCGATCTACTGTATTAGTAACCTGCTTAGTTATACCTGATCTACTGTATTAGTAACCTGCTTAGTTATACCCGATCTACTGTATTAGTAACCTGCTTAGTTATACCTGATCTACTGTATTAGTAACCTGCTTAGTTATACCCGATCTACTGTATTAGTAACCTGCTTAGTTATACCCGATCTACTGTATTACTAACCTGCTCAGTTATACCCGATCTACTGTATTAGTAACCTGCTTAGTTATACCTGATCTACTGTATTAGTAACCTGCTTAGTTATACCTGATCTACTGTATTAGTAACCTGCTTAGTTATACCCGATCTACTGTATTAGTAACCTGCTTAGTTATACCCGATCTACTGTATTAGTAACCTGCTTAGTTATACACGATCTACTGTATTAGTAACCTGCTTAGTTATACCTGATCTACTGTATTAGTAACCTGCTTAGTTATACCTGATCTACTGTATTAGTAACCTGCTTAGTTATACCTGTCCTACTGTATTAGTAACCTGCTTAGTTATACCTGATCTACTGTATTAGTAACCTGCTTAGTTATACCTGATCTACTGTATTAGTAACCTGCTTAGTTATACCTGATCTACTGTATTAGTAACCTGCTTAGTTATACCCGATCTACTGTATTAGTAACCTGCTTAGTTATACCTGATCTACTGTATTAGTAACCTGCTTAGTTATACCTGATCTACTGTATTAGTAACCTGCTTAATTATACCTGATCTACTGTATTAGTAACCTGCTTAGTTATACCTGATCTACTGTATTAGTAACCTGCTTAGTTATACCCGATCTACTGTATTAGTAACCTGCTTAGTTATACCCGATCTACTGTATTAGTAACCTGCTTAGTTATACCTGATCTACTGTATTAGTAACCTGCTTAGTTATACCCGATCTACTGTATTAGTAACCTGCTTAGTTATACATGAATTATAAATAACCTGCCCAGTTATATCTGATCTATAAGTAACCTGCTCAGTTATATCTGATCTATAAGTAACCTGTTCAGTTATACCTGATCTATAAGTAACCTGCTGAGTTATACCTGATCTATAAGTAACCTGCTTAGTTATACCTGATCTACAAGTAACTTGTTCAGTTATACCTGATCTATAAGTAACCTGCTCAGTTATAACTGATCTATAAGTAACCTGCTCAGTTATACCTGATCTATAAGTAACCTGTTCTGTTATACCTGATCTATAAGTAACCTGCTCAGTTATACCTGATCTATAAGTAACCTGTCCTCGTATATCTGAATTATAAATAACCTGCCCAGTTATACCTGATTTATAAGTAACCTGCTCAGTTATATCTGATCTATAAGTAACCTGCTGAGTTATAACTGATCTATAAGTAACCTGCTCAGTTATACCTGATCTATAAGTAACCTGCTCAGTTATACCTGATCTATAAGTAACCTGTCCTCGTATATCTGAATTATAAATAACCTGCCCAGTTATACCTGATCTATAAGTAACCTGCTCAGTTATATCTGATCTATAAGTAACCTGCTGAGTTATAACTGATCTATAAGTAACCTGCTCAGTTATTCCTGAATTATAAATAACCTGCCCAGTTATATCTGATCTATAAGTAACCTGTTCAGTTATACCTGATCTATAAGTAACCTGCTCAGTTATACCTGAATTATAAATAACCTGCCCAGTTATATCTGATCTATAAGTAACCTGCTCAGTTATACCTGATCTATAAGTAACCTGTCCGCATAAACCTGAATTATACATAACCTGCCCAGTTATATCTGATCTATAAGTAACCTGCTCAGTTATACCTGAATTATAAAGAAACTGCCCAGATATATCTGATCTATAAGTAACCTGCTCTGTGATAACTGATCTATAAGTAACCTGCCCAGTTATACCTGATCTATAAGTAACCTTTCCACGTATACCTGAATTATAAATAACCTGCCCAGTTATACCTGATCTCTAAGTAACTTGCTTAGATATACCTGATCTATAAATAACCTGTCCGCCTATACCTGATCTATAAGTAACCTGCCCAATTATACCTGATATACAGTATAAGCAGGGTTGAAAAAGGAAAGGGTATTGACCGCACAGGTTTGGTATATACCACAATGTGTCACAATATACTGTATATTGGTAACTATGGCGAGGTGTTGCCCAGCTCTAATAGTACATGTATATCGATTCTAATAGAGACACTTGGGTGCCTCCAGAAAGTTTAAAATATGTTGCAAAGGTGGACGCTAAGATGTGTCTAGATAGAATCTCTTAAGATGGGGCACTCTGATATACCTACAATTTGATGTCTGGATACTCTTAGTAGTGTTTAAAACGTAACTTTTAATGGTTTACTTCAAAATAAGACTGGAGTGACTCCACAACATGATAAAAAGGCGAAATATAAACATATAACATGTATAGACAAAACATAATTAAAAATGTACACAGGTTTGATATCTCATTATTGGCCTCAGACAGTGGTCATGCATTGATGTTCAGTCGTCCTTATACGAGAGGAGGAAATAGACAGACGAGGCTCTTCAAGGTGTTTTCTGGATTCTGCTGCCCCGCTTTTGTCTTAACATTGAATACGGGGTGAGAGATCCCTACTTACACCAGCAGAAGTATACCCGGGGTATGCAGGTGTGTGACTTCGTTTCTGCTTTAAGCTGATGGCTACAAAAGCCTGCGCAGCCGATGAGAGAACTACTTACACCCTGGAAACCCAGGTATGGAATTAGAGGAAAGGACATGGTAGAGGCGGATTGTGTATGAAATATTATGGGGTGAATTATTCTAATCCCATTGGTAAAGGTATACTCCTGTAACAATTCAATCTCCTCCTATTCAGCATGTTCTAACAGCTAAAAGGGAGAGAAAACACTGTTACCTATCCAATGCAGTATTTGTAACATGGATAATTACATATGTATTTCTTTCAGATGTATCCCTTCTCATTCAGAGATTGTTAAGCTAGGTTTCAGTGACATCATTGGGTCACGGGCAGTATTATGTGTAAAGAGACTGAGAGGTATGGTATGTCATGTTGCAGATAGAGGTGTCATCTTGATGTTGTTATATCATTCAAATCAATAGCTGTTTACGTTGCAACATCATATCCAATATGTGGTTTATGCATTGACACACAACCTTCTAGAGTGGTTGATTGTATCAGCAGCCTGGATGATAAAGGCTTGAATGAGAAGGCTCACTCTGCTGTGTGGTTGGAGTCAGTAGTGGATCTTGCTATGGGCACACGGGATTTTTGCCCGGGGTGCCGCCTTCCGGAGGGCGCCGCCGCCGTAGCAAGGTCCGCTACTGGTGGTGCCCACCAGTGCTGTGCTGTCACAGCTGTGCGGTGCGCGATGCACCGCACGGCATTGTGGGAGCGGCACATAGACACTAGGGGTCATAATTGACCTCTAGTGTCTATGCTGTGCTATGGGAGAGACGTCATGACGTCTCTCCCATAGATCAGAGGAGCGGCGCCGGCGGCCGGAGACGGAGGTAAGCATCGGTCGGGAATCAGGAGTGGGGATGGTGAGTATTAATTAATTTTATTTTTTTTGTAAGCGGCACAAACGAGGGCACAACTCTACAGGGGGCACAAACGGGGGAATAACTCTACAGGGGGCACAAACGGGGGCACAAGTCTACAGGGGGCACAAACGGAGGCACAATTCTACAGGGGGCACATTCGGGGGCACAACTCTACAGGGGCACAAGTCTACAGGGGGCACAAACGGGGGCACAACTCTACAGGGGGCATACCTGACCACGCTTCTTTATGAAGCCACGCCCCTCTTTTTGCCCGGGGCGCCACAAGCGCTAGAACCGGCCCTGGTTGGAGTAAACACTTTCCTGCAAAATTTCAAACGAGTAACAAGATGCATATTTCACGGTGCGGTTTGGGGAATTGCGCTGTCACCCTCCTTTGTGCAGTATACGTTTGGTCTCCCGGATGTCACTGGTTTTCTCTCTCCCATCTGCAATGTAGGCAATGAACATTAATGAAGAGGAAATATAAGAATACCCCGCTGTAGTGCCACTGATTTACTATAACTAAAAATGCAGCTTCATTTAAATATACTGTATGTAGAATATAACAGATAGTACCTTTCATAGCCTTCAGATTGCTGCAATGATATATTTATACACATAGACATTTATAATGCGTGTAGCTTCTGTGCTCTTATGGGTACATACAGTAGGTGATAAATGGCCCTGTGCTGTTGAGTGTACAGTTATCTGAGCTTGTTGCTGTGGTTACTTATTACACCACCTGGAAAACCTCATTAATGTGATATGAGAAAATACCGACCTCTTACTGCTCAGCCTGCAGAACAGAGAGAAGCTCTGAAAATATAATAATACTGTCCTTTCTATTAAAAATATATCCATAGCAGCAATGGAGTTATAAATTACCTTTATAGGCAAAAAACCTGGAATTGCTGTTAGTTCAGGCATTGTGATGGCCTGATATACTGCATATCGCTATATATTGCATTGTTCAGTTCTCTAAGAACAGCAAAAAGTACATTGCCCCATCACACGATGACCAGTATACAGTACATTCATAAATCACATGATTATACAGTGCACTGCCCCATAACACAGTGACCAGTATACAGTACATTGCCCCATGACACAATGACAAGTATACAGAACAATGCCCTATCATCAGATGACCAGTATACAGTACAATGCTCTATCACCCAATGGCCATTATACAGCACAATGCCCCATCACCAGATGACCAGTATACAGCACAATGCTCTATCACCCAATGTCCTCTATACAGCACAATGCCCCACCACCAGATGACCAGTATACAGCACAATGCTCTATCACCCAATGTCCTCTATACAGTACATTGCCCCACCACCAGATGACCAGTATACTGTACAATGCTCTATCACCCAATGGCCATTATACAGCACAATGCCCCATCACCAGATGACCAGTATACAGCACAATGCTCTATCACCCAATGGCCATTATACAGCACAATGCCCCATCACCAGATGACCATCATACAGAACAATGCCCCATCACTCGATGTCCTCTATACAGTACATTGCCCCACCACCAGATGACCAGCATACAGAACAATGTCCTATCACCCGATATCCTGTATATAGTACATTGCCCCATCACCAGATGATCAGTATACAGTACACTCCCCCATCACCAGATGATCAGTATACAGTACACTCCCCCATCACCAGATGATCAGTATACAGTACACTGCCCCATCACCAGATGATCAGTATATAGTACAGTACATCATCACATGATGACCAGTACACAGTACAGTACATAATCACACGATGACCAGTACACAGTACAGTATACATTACAATACATCATCACCAGATGATCAGTATACAGTACAATACCCCATCACCAGATGATCAGTATACAGAACAATGCCCCATCACCAGATGATCAGTATACAGTACACTGCCCCATCACCAGATGATCAGTATACAGTACACTGCCCCATCACCAGATGATCAGTATATAGTACAGTACATCATCACATGATGACCAGTATACAGTACAGTACATAATCACACGATGACCAGTATACAGTACAGTATACATTACAATACATCATCACCAGATGACTAGTATACAGTGCAATGCCCCATCACCAGATGATCAGTATATAGTACAGTACATCATCACATGATGACCAGTATACAGTACAGTACATAATCACACGATGACCAGTACACAGTACAGTATACATTACAATACATCATCACCAGATGACTAGTATACAGTACAATGCCCCATCACCAGATGATCAGTATACAGTACAGTACATCATCACATGATGACCAGTATACAGTACAGTACATAATCACACGATGACCAGTACACAGTACAGTATACATTACAATACATCATCACCAGATGACTAGTATACAGTACACTGCCCCATCACCAGATGACTAGTATACAGTACACTGCCCCATCACCAGATGATCAGTATATAGTACAGTACATCATCACACAATGACCAGTACACAGTACAATACATCATCACCAGAGGAATAGTATACAGTACAGTGCCCCATCACCCAATGACCAGTATACAGTAAATTGCCCCACCACATGCTGACCAGTATACAGTACAGTGCCCCATCACCAGATGACCAGTATACAGTACATTGCCACATCACCCAATGACCAGTATACAGTAAATTGCCCCACCACATGATGACCAGTATACAGTACATTGCCCCATCACAATATGACCAGTATACACTATACAGTAAATTGCCCCACCACATGATGACCAGTACACAGTACATTGCCCCATCACCAGATGACCAGTATACAGTACATTGTTTTATCACCATATGACCAGTATACAGTACAATACATCATCACACAATGACCAATATGCAGTACAATGCTACATCACCCAATGACCAGTATAAAATGGCATCTTCATATTACAACAGCTGAGAACCCCCCGCCCACCCCCCATCACAGTAGCGAATGCAACCGCAACCATCTCAGAATCAGGTCTAAAGTTTCTCTTTTGGGCATGTGATGATTTCTGTTTGGCATAGTAGGAAATTAGTTTTGTTATATTATTGTATACCCCCCCTTCATCCCCCCCCCCCCCCCCAATTGTCCTGCTGTTCAGGCCCTCAGTGCCCCACATGAGAGGGCAGCATTCATTCTAAACAGCTTTTAAACAGTGCAGGGGAGTCTGGGACCCGCCCAGATCTCATGGAGCGGCCGCAAGGCTCCTTTGCCATAAGGCCACACCCTTTTTCCAAGACTTTTTAACAGTTTTGTGTTGAATATTTCTTTCATATCATATTGGCCCCACAAACTCTTCATAGACTCGTGCATTTCGCCATGAGAGGACAGGGCCTAATACAAGGAAGTGCCTGGCCCCGTCCCATCAGCCATCAGCTGCATTTTTCCCCAAGGCCTCTCCTGGAGGGGAGGAATAAAAAGTCAGCACGAATGATATACAATACTGTATAATGCAGCAAAATAAATAATGCATTTTCTAGCAGAAATATTAACATAGCCAGATCACTAAAGTAAAACTAGGTCGAAAAGATGTAACATAAAATGTTCTGTGCAGTGCAGTCACAGAGCATAGGCAAACGCAGGGGAGGGGGGTCCGGTTGCCCGGAAACCTCCCTCCTTCTGGTCAGTGGCTCAAATTATGACGACAATAGCAATAGTATATAATACGATTACTAGAGCTGCCGCTACATCATGCAGTGTAAGGGACAGAGTAGAGCTGCTGCACATGCCCAGTGTTAGCAGCTTCTTCTACCATGTTTGCTGTGTGTGTGGGTCTCACTCCTCAATCAGTGCACTGAACCAGAGAGTAGCTGCAAGGAAGAAGAGACAGGAACCTTCCCATGAGGTGGGAGAATGTGTGATTAGAAAGTGCATTTCTGTCTCCTTCTGGTTCTGTTATGTTTGTGTATTTATTTATTTATTTATTTATTATGGAATGTTTAACATTTTACTGACCACTTATCTTAATTATATTCTTTACATGTTTGATACATATTATAGACCATCTATAGTGTTAAATATTAATACTGTATTCCATACAGTATCCAGTGTATAAAAAGACCAATGTTTACACTGATGTCCAGGGTCGTTACTAGGTCCTTCTGCCGCTCCGCCAGACTCCCGAAGAGTAGGAGATTGTGGACTGCATTTGGAAACCCCCCTCTAGAAATCCAGCATTTGCCACTGCAGAGGGAAATGGCAGAACTGACAATTAGAACTGGATGGAAATGATTCTATACTCAGTTTCTCACTCATTGCAGAGCAGACTGCATTTTTGTTGGGACTTGTTATTAATATGCCGAATGCACAGCTTGATAAGGAAGGAGAAAGAGTTGTCTATGATCTGTCCTATACATACAGTGCTGTTATGCAGGGCCATATTAACAGCATTGTAGACAGAGCTGGTGCAAGGTTTCTCGGCACCCTAGGCAAAGCTTAAGCTTACCCCCTGACCCCATAAAAAAACCCACACACCAATACCCACTTTCCAGCCTCAGGTGAAAGTGCGGAGGTAGCATCTTAGAAGTTAAACAGCAGCCGTCTGCATTAAGTTTACTCAGTTATCCTTAATTTTATTATAAGCAGACTCAGAGTAGCGCGCCCCCCCCCCCCCCCCCCCTGATCCTGTCGCCCTAGGCAGCTGCCTAAAGCTGCCTAATGGTAGAGCCGGTCCAGATTGTAGGCCCTTGGTAAAGCAATGTACTGGGACCCCTATACACCTATTTGCAGTAATAAATGAAAGGAAAAATCATAAATTGCCCCTGCTGCGGTCTCTCCACATGTTTTTATACAGTGAATGGCTGCCATCACTTTGATTGGTGGATAGCTCCAGCAATCCACCAATCAGCATGTTGACAGTCATTCACTGGCTGCATGCTGGGAGGCCGCCAGCCTAGCCCGTCCCTGCTCAAAGGCCCCTTGAATCGTGGGGCCGTGGGCCGCAACCCAGTGTGCCTAAATGCATACCTCTCAGGACAGTCCCATTTTTATTTTTTAAAGTTGGGGTTGAGTACCGTCACCGCAGCTCTGCATAGCACAGCAGAGCAACGGGTTCTAGCTGTGCAGCTAGAACTATACGTGACACCTCACTGCATATAGGTCATACCTCCCAACTGTCCCGATTTTCGCGGGACAGTCTTGTTTTTTGGGGACTGTCCCGCTGTCCCACCCGCGGGCCGCAGTGTCCCGTGGTGGTGGTGGTGGGGGGGGGGCAGTTGGGAGGCTCTGTGTCTCGCTGCCCTGCTTAGCAGAGCAGCGGTGAATAGACGCTGTGCGCATGCGCACAGCGTCTATTCAGGGGAGTCAGAGGGAGAGGGGGCATGCCAGCGGCTCACAGAGCGCTGAGCATGCCCCCTCAGTGATGAAAATGGGGGCGTGGCTCGCGATCGTGGGTCCTCCCGTGAAACAACGCCCCTTCCCTTAGGCCACGCCCTTTTGGGAGCGCGCGTGGCTTCGCCGAGCGTGTGTCCCTCTTTAGAAAACAAAGAAGTTGGGAGGTATGATATAAGTGCCGATTCAGACCTGATCGCTGCTGTGTGTTTTCACACAGAGGGCGATCACGTCTGAACTGCACATGCGTATGCACCGCAATGCGCAGGTGCGTCGGTCCGCAGCAATGGGGAGCGTCGGGCAGCGACGGGATGGTGCAAAAAATCCCATTGTACCGGCAAACGCAAGGAGATTGACAGGAAGAGAGCGTTTGATGGTGGCAATTGAGCTTTTTGAGGAGTGTCTGGAAAAACGCAGGAGGGACCAGGCGTTTGGAGGGAGGGTTTATGATGTTATCTCCGGCCCCGATCATCCTACTGAAAGAGTAAGGCCTGGTCTGTGCAGAGACTTCACAAAATGACTCATCCTTTTGCTTCCAAGTTTGTCATGTGCCTGCCTGGATCAAGGAGGACTCATCCCTATGAATGTAAGTGAGTTATAAAGATGAGGAGTGTGGGGGAATGGTCATTTAACTAAGGTTTCTTCATGTTGTCTGTGCACGATCCACCAGAAGTCATCCTGACGTCACCGCTGGAGCCGCCGGACCAGGTAAGTGTCGACATGATGAATGAGGACATGGTCAATGTTGGCATGCCAAGCATGCCGACTGTAATACCATGTTATCATGGTGAATGTCGACAAAATATACCATGCCTGACCAATCATATTCAGACAGGTATAAATCAATAATTTCAGCCAATAATATAATCAACCAATAGCACGAGTACGAAATAACAGAATCTACTGTATAACCTGGTATTTTCCTGTAAATGGACAAGTATTTAAAACCAAGTATGTAGCGTGAAAAGATAACATTGAGAGTGTCGGCAGAGATGGCATGTTCATAATGTTAACATTTAACATGTGTCGACATATAGTTTTTGTATATTTTAGCCTACCCCAAATCCTAAACCTAACCCTAAAAATAACACATAGACTGCCGACGTTCACACCGTTGACATTCTGACAGTATACCAAAACCAAAAGGAACTTTTCAGATTAATTTTTTTTTTTTTACAACTTTTATTGTGACCTCACTTGGGTAAACCCTCATTGTATAACACAAGGGCCCTCATTCCGAGTTGTTCGCTCGCAAGGCGATTTTAGCAGTATTGCACACGCTAAGCCGCCGCCTACTGGGAGTGAATCTTAGCTTCTTAAAATTGCGAACGAAAGATTCGCAATACTGCGATTACACATCTCGTAGCAGTTTCAGAGTAGCTCCAGACTTACTCGGCTTCTGCGATCAGTTCAGTGCTTATCGTTCCTGATTTGACGTCACAAACACACCCAGCGTTCGCCCAGACACTCCTCCGTTTCTCCAGCCACTCCCGCGTTTTTTCCGGAAACGGTAGCGTTTTTTCCCACACGCCCATAAAACGGCCTGTTTCCGCCCAGTAACACCCATTTCCTGTCAATCACACTACGATCGCCTGAGCAAAGAAAAAGCCGTGAGTAAAAATCCAAACTTCATAGCAAATTTACTTGGCGCAGTCGCAGTGCGGACATTGCGCATGCGCACTAAGCGGAAAAACGCTGCGATGCGAAGAAATTTTCCGAGCGAACGACTCGGAATGACCTCCAATGTGTATAACACAATGTGGAAGTCTAAACCTTTAAAAAACATTATTTCTTTTCCTGAAATGATAACTTTGCCAGGAGGTATATACCAGTGCTTGGGATGCCGGTGGCCAGAATACTGACCACGGCATGGTTATGTAACACCCCTTTCACACCGCAAATATATCCCGGGATATTGCCGGGTCGAGGTGCCTTCTAAAAGCACCACTTTTGAACATCCCGGGTCGAGTAACCCTGCATTTCAACCCGGTATAAAAGCAGTGTTATACACGGGTTGGACCCAGGTCAATGTGCACTCTAAAGTGTCCAACCCGGGTTATTCAACCCTGCATTCATGTAAACGTGCTGATTGGCTGTTCTTTGTGTGCCTTGATGATGTCGGCAGCCTGAGCCTTGCTACACAGGAGAGCATTAAGACAGAGAGCAACAGAGAGCATTAACAATTATTAAGAACTAGGTGCTTCATCGCGCCCTACGGGCGCTCTTCACACCGTCGCAAGGGGCTGCGCCCCCTTAACCCTTGCATGCCTTTCTGGGGTTCAATATTTGTATTATATAAAGTATTACCTGCATTCCTTTGTTAGTGGTTGAATATTGCACAATGAAAGGGCGTGCGATGGTGAAGGAGGCGCAGCCCCTTGCGACGGCGTGAACAGCACCTGCAGGGCACGATGTACAGAATGTAGCGAGTGCGGGGGGGACTGCGGATGGTGTCTGTAGATGCTGCAGGTGGAGGGGGGGCGGTAGTGGGGGTGGGGCCCGGATGGGGAAGAGTTGGGAGGCGCTGCGGGTGGGGGAGGGGCAGAGGAGTGGGGGATGCAGATTGGGGAGGGGTCCGGAGGCACTGCAGGTGGGGGAGGGGCAAAGGTGCCATGGGTGGGAGAGGGGCAGGTGTGGGGATGTTGTGGTGTGGGGATGTTGTGGATGGGTGAAGGGTTCCGGAGGTGCTGTGGGATGGGAAGGGGCGGGAGTGCCGGGGGTGGGGTAGGGGTCCGCAGGCGCCATAGGTAGGGGAGGGGCAGGTACGGGTGGTGCGGCGCATAGGGAAGGAGGTCCAGAGGTGCTGCTGGTGGTGGAGGGGCAGGTGCGGTGGTGCCATTGGTGGGGGAGGGGTGGGTGAGGGGGGGACCGCGGATGGAGGAGGGTGTCTGCAGATGCTGCGGGTGGAGGGGGGCAGGTGTGGGGGAGACATATAAAGGGGGTGGATGGTGGAGGGGGCCTGGAGGTGCTGTGGGTGGTGAAGGGGCGGAGGAGTGGGAGCCGCGGGTGGTGTAGGGGGTCTGGAGGCACAGCGTGTGGGGGAGGGGTGGAGTGCCGCATGTGGTGGAGGGGAAGGTCGGAGGTGTGGTGCATTGGGGAGAGGTCTGGAGGCGCTGCGGGTACTGTACCTGCCAAAAAGGTAGTTGGAGGGTATGCAGTAACAGGGCCAGGACAGGGGTGACAGGGTCAGAACAGGGTTGATGGGGCCAGGACAGGGGTGACAGGGTCAGAAAAGGGGTGATGGGGCCAGGACAGGGGCGACGGGGCCAGGACAGAAATGACAGGGACAGGATAGGGGTGACAGGCCAGGGTAGGGGTGGCAGGAACAGGACAGGGGTGACAGGGCCAGTATAGGGTTGACAGGGCAAGCACAGGGTTAACAGGGCCAGGATAGGGTTAACAGGGCCAGCATAAGGGTAACAGGGCCAGCATAAGGGTGACAGGGCCAGCATAAGGGTGAAAGGGCCAGGATAAGGGTGACAGGGCCAGGATAAGGGTGAAAGGGCCAGGATAAGGGTGGCAGGGCAAGGCCAGGGGTGACAGGGACATGACAGAACACAGGGCACGGGAGAGATTGGTATTAGGGACAAAACAGTGGTGACAGACAGATGTGTCTTACCGGAGTCACTGCTGCTGGCTGCTGCTGTTCCACTCCAACCTGTTGGGATCTGCTGCTGGTGGAGACTTGGCATGGCTGACTCTCTTAGGCTGGAGTCCTGCTTCCTCTGCCCGTCCGCATCCCTCCCCCCCTCCTCAGTCACACACCGCAGACCTCGCGCAGCTGCCGGGCACTGTGGTAAGGGGAGACTGGGAGTGACTGGTTAGCCCCCAGGAGATGCTGCGGCTGGAGGGAGGAGGGGGTCGGAGCCTGCAAGCAGCTCGGACTTCTGCAGCGTTACCCGCCAGCTAAAGTGTGTGAAGGAGCTGGGCGCACCTCACTGTGGGTGGCAGCGCTGCAGCTAGCGGTGGGGTTGCCGGGGCTGGAGATAACAGAGGCAGTACGGAACCTGCACAGCGGCAGGTGCCCCACAAAACTGCAGCTAAGAAGCGTGGAGTGTGCCAGAAAGTGACGCTCCTCCGCGCCAGAGAGGGGGGGGTCAAGCACACAGTGAGCCGGTGCCCGTCTGTCTGTACGGCATACCCCCTCACACACCCCCATACCTCCCAAATGTCCCGATTTTCGCTGGACAGTCCCATTTTTTTGGGTCTGTCCCGCTGTCCCACCCGCGGGTCGCAGTGTCCCGCGGTAACGGGGGGGTCAGTTGGAAAGCTCCTGTACTCGTTGTTCTGCTTAGCAGAGCAGCGGTGAATAGTGGAGACAGAGGGAGAGGGGGCATCAGGGGGTATGGATTAAGGGGGCGTTCCAGCAGCTGAGCCGGATTAAGGGGGGGGGGGGGGCAGTGGGTACGTACCGTTGGCCCCACAGTTTTAGGGGACCTCCCGGCTCGAGTAGCTCTGTCCCAGCTCAGAAGCTCCCCCGTCCTGCCAACAACAACGGCAGCATTGTGCTACTGTCAGCACACGCTGCTGCGTATTGGCAGGTCTGTGGTGTTGCAGGGA